>NC_056735.1:28940932-28998432 GCF_019279795.1 Protopterus annectens | reverse complement strand
TAAACAAAGAAAAGAAGAAAAGGAGAAGAAAAAAAAAGAGAAAGAAAAAAATGTATCAAATTACTGACCTTACTTCTCTTTTTCAGAAAGAGAAACAAATTGAATCATAGCTTGTTATTAATTCTTCAGATATTTTGACTGGTTATTAAACAAAACATTTCTTTGCACACAGAGAATAACTTTGATTAAATCTTTTTCAGAATATTTGTGGCTTTCCGGAAATGCAGGAACTATATTTAAAAAGATTAATAATGAAATAAAATGATGAGAGAAAAAAAAACATAGAACAAATCATTTGTTTTTTAGACTCTTCTTCTTCTCTGAAGTCTTCCACGAAGTTTCAGTTGCCAGTCTCTTTAATGAAGGACTAGCCCATTCCATTTCCTCTATTTTATCCAAAATCTTATTTTTTGATAAACAGTAAAGCAGAGTCTAAGTCATCAAAAATTTTAGGACCATCAGGAAGGAAGATTTTAAGCTTGGCAGGAAACAGAAGGTATGTTTTAAACTGTGCTTTTATAAGCTCCCTTATTAGTGGCAGAAAAACTTTTCTTTTAGCTATTACCATGGAAGAATAGTCATTGTCAAACGCACAGTTGTCTCATTAATCTTAACAGGAGCTTTAGCCCAAGCAGATTTAAGAACCATCTCTTTATCAAAGATGATAGAAATCTAACTATAACTGATCTAGGATAGTTTTTGTTAGAGTTAGTATTAGCTATAGATCTATGTGCTCTTCGATACCAAAAGAGAATGCTTCTGGTAAGTCTAAAGTTTTAGGGAGCCATGTTGTTAAAAAAGAAGTAATATTGTTACCTTCAATATTTTCTGGCAGTCCAAAAATCCTAATGTTATTGCGCCTAGATCTATTTTCCAGGTCATCAAGCTTTGTTTGTAAATGTGTATTTTGTTTCAGCAGAAACTCAATGTTGTTTTCCTCTTCTTGGATTCTATTTTCCATGTCATTCAAAGCTTCTTCTATGCCTGACATCTGGATCTTCTGTTGTTGCAGGTCTATATGTAACAAGTCTATTTGTTTTGTAGTTTTTTCTATGAAGGTATCTATTTTAGTATCCATTTCATCCATCTTAGCAGTAAGTTGCTGGATTATAGTTATCTGAGACTGAAGTTCTTTCTTGATGCTGGAGTCTTGAGAATTTGTCTTACTGGAACTCATTTCAGACTGATAAACTGACTGGAAAATTTCCAAAGTGATTTCTGACAGGAATATTGTTAAAATTTCCTTTCTTTTTAGATATAGTTCAAGAACTATATAAAACAAACATATTTAGAAAGAAAATTACTTCAAAAATTAATTTTTTAAGTAATTAATTCCTGTCAGTGTAATGAAATTGGTGGAGCTGAAGAAATCTGCTGCTATCCTGTGTTCATCCTTGGCCACGCCCCCCATTTTCCCCAACTTCTAAATCATAGGCTCACAGGTATGCCCTAGGCTAATGACCAAAGGGCCGTTTTAAGCCTAGCCATGCAACCCAAATCTCTGACAAGTTCTAGTACCCTTGATAAATATAAGCAGGTGCTTGGGAGATGAAACATTTACAAGCAGGAACCTGGGAGATGAACCATTTACAGGCTGCCTGTGCCCTTTAGAGACACAGGTGCCAAACCAGGGATGACTTTTCTGCTGCCTATCCAAGTATCCAGGTTATACTTGAATTGGGTTAGGGAGGAACTCTGCTTCATATGGATGGAGATCCTGTTGTAAAGATGGGGTAGTCTCTGGGATACATACTTGTCTGTCCAGCAAGTCTTTTTTATATCACATGCAAGGTTTAAGTATTTAGACTTGGTAATTCTGCTGCTGTTTGTTTAATGTCCAGGAAGTCCATCAGGGTGGAATCTGACAAAGCCTTGTATGCCAAGCATAGATCTTCCCTAAACAGCCTGCAGGAGACAGAATACAGGGATAGGGTCATGAGGCAGTCTGCATAGGGCATGCTTCATATGGCATGTACTCTTTTTGAGAGAAACCTCTGGGGAAGCTCCAATTGTTGGATGTGCCTGGTTAGGTACATGCCAGAGGGAGTATTGTACTAAATGATAGGTCAGATAAATGCTGAATACAATGGAACAATGACCTCCTTGGATCTAGATGCCATACCTTTGTTTATACATTGCACAACATAGAATGATTTCCTTATTACTGTAGACACGTGATGGTCAAAGGCTAGATTGCTGTTTATGTGTGTCCCCAAGTCTCTGACTACTGGGTCAACTCTTAGGGGTGTATTGTCAGTATGATAGTTACCAGGGGTGAATGACTTCCTAATGGATACTATTATGCATTTCTTGGCATTAAGTTTAAATCCATGGCATTAGTTATTTCTCTCTCTCAGCCTTTCCTGGAGAATATTAGTGTCAGAGGAGATTCAACAACAGCTCTTAATTTGCAATCATTTGCACATTTAGTCATCCAGAGGCTATTGACATTGGCCTTGACTTCAGATGAGTAAATATAAACTGATGAGTAAAAAACAGCACACGGTGCTGGAGAGCAGCTGATGCAGGTAAAAAAGTTAAATGATATCACCAAGTCAATTTCAAGCACAAAGATTTATTCCACATAAAAATCCAGGTTATATGCACAAGCTTTCATCCCTGCTCAGTCAGAAACTTCTTCAAAGTGGTCCCAGGACTGATCCCTGAGAGACTCCATTTGTGATTGGCCACTTAGTAGAGATGGACTCCCCAGTTCTAACTTCCACTGTCCTGTCTATGAGACAGACTGCTGGCTATCCACTGGGTGACATACATGTTTGTACCTAACCTCTTGAGTTTATTAACACTGTCTGAGTGGGGTATTGTGTCAAATGCCTTGCCATGTCAAGATAGGCAGTGTGAATGATTTCCATTGCTTTGGTGACCTTCTCAAAGAAGTCCACTGGGTTGAGTAGGCAACCTGCCCTTGACAAAATCAAATAGGGGTTGGGTCCAGTGTCATTATTGATCATTTCTATGATAATTATTTCGATAACTTTGCATATGAGACTAGTAAGACTTATGGGTCTGTAGTTTCCAAGGTCTGTAATGGCTGACCTTTGTGCAGAGAGATGACTGTTGCTGTTCTTAATTTATGAGGCATGAAACCTTTTTGGGAGAGAGGAATAAAGCTGGAGATTAATTTTTCGGCCAATGGGTTTGCTGTATTCCTGGCTCAGTATAGATGGTATACTTACAATGAGCTCTGCACACACTTTTGTATTGCTTTGAAGTTGTGGACGTAGCAAAAGAATACACTGTGGTTATCCTTAGCCTTGGAGGCCAAATTTACCTAAAAGCTGGTTTTGTTATACCTTTATTTATCCTCCGAGTTGTTTCTTTAGTTTGATGAGAGTGCTTTTATCCTGCTGAGTGTTGATCCTCCTAGATTTTTCCAGTATTGTCTTCCTTCTATTATACTATTATACAGCCTATTGATGTTGTGATTCCAGTAGGCTGGCTTGTTTTTTAAGTTAGTTCTGTACTTCTTACTGGTGGGTACAGCTACCCCTATGCAGTTATTAACATGCTTGCATAGGGTTTCTTTGAACAGTTCTTCGTAGGCAACAGTATTCTCAGGCTTTATGGAGGCTTGAAGTTTTGCCAGCCTATTATTTTATAGTAGGACATTAGCCTTATTGTAGTTCCTGAACATTCCAGGGTTAGCTGGACCTCCTGGTTTTACTTTTATTTTAAAACAGACCATTTTGCAGTCTAACCTTACCAGAGAAGGCATTACACTAGAGGGTGTGCAGAACTCTCCCATATTAGGGGTCTATATCAAAATTCCGAAGAGGTAAAATGCTGAACGTGAAAACATTGAACTGAAAATATCGAATGGTGAAAATAGCGAAGCCCCAGAATATCGAAATCTTACCTATAGCAAGATTTCAGTGGGCCGTTCCATGGCTTCACTATTTCCTCCACTGTGGTGCGAGAGTTATGGACCTTAGGGTTAGCGTGCGGGTTAAGGTAAGTGGATAGTTAGTAATGTTTGTCTGGTTTAGTGTGCTGTTCGGTTTTGTTAACTGTATGTGTGCGGTTTATTTATTTTGGTGTGCTTGTGTTGTGTGTATATTTCTCGGAACAGCAAATTTTTTCCCAGGGAAAGAATTTGCTATTCTGAGCGTTGGATGTTTTCAATATTCGAAATTCCAAGTTCGAACATATGGTATTCAATGTTTTGGAATTTCGAATATATGATATAGACCCTTAGTGAGGACTAGATCCAATATGTTTGCACCCCTGGTCAGTGTATTGACAATCTGGCCCAGGGAGTTTGTGTTTGCAAAATCCAGGAATCTCTGTGCCTGCATATTTCATATCATATATGATTCACAGTTAATAGTAGGGTAATTAAAGTTGTCCATATTGGGTTGGATGGTGTTTCCAATAAGTGTAAATACATGTTTTGGGTTTCCTGGTTTATAGAGGGGGGGGGGCTATAGCTTGCAAGGAAGTGGTGGAGAAGCTCAAGTGCATTGTATTGTTTGGCTATCCTTGATGTGTACTTATTTTTGATGTAAATGAAGACACCTCCAACTTTAGCCTCTGTCTGTGCAGCAGCTGGCCTAAAAGTGTGGACAGCATTACAGCCTTGTACTGCTGATGTCGTCTCAGTGGCTTTAAACCACGTATCAGAGACCATGCAGATATCAGCATTCTCTAGGGTGAGGACAGCTTCATTTTCAAAATGTATTCTGTTTGGGCAGCTTACAGTTTCCTTATTAACAAACAGTTCTAAGTCTCACATTTGTGATAAGTAGTCATTCCCTAGAAGAGAATCTTGTTAGTAAAGTGTCTTTCAATTTTCTCTTCCTTTTTTTGCCCTCTTTTGTATGATTTACAGAAAGAACACAAATGTTTAAGTACACCATGCACTACAAAATTAACACCTGCTATTAATAACTTTGGGTCTCTGCACATTATGAATCGCAGTATGCAATATGACCATACAGTTGTCTCTTGTGTACATCATCTGTGTGTATAATTCAAAAGGAATTTTTTGTTGACTTTGATACTATGTGTTTCCTCTGCAATCTTTTCTCCTATCTGGTTCATATGTGGCTACTAGCCATGCAGTTCAGGACACCATTAATGAGCCTAGCCCAAATTCCCAGTTGCCCCAAAATACTGTCTGGTTAAGTGAATTGCTCAGTGTGACACAGTAGACAAATAAAGGCTGAGGGAATCCAACTCTATACCGCAGGAATTATCTAGTTAATAGCTGATAGACTCAATACCATTCATTTACTGCCAGTTTGCTTGATACAAATCCATGCTAAACTATTTGTCTTACTTACATTTATTGGAATGTCCCTTGCCTGTCACCATTCTGAGAGAACATAGTAATTTCAGCAGCTTTATATTTTTCATTCAATTACATTATAGGTATTTTTTTGCACTAATATTATTTCTTTGAGTACACTTTGATCAGTGATACTTACAGAGATGTGGGTCTATAAACATTCAGAATTTCATTAGCCATGCCATTTCTATTTTGCTGCTAAGTTTTTCCTGCCTTTTCCTATTTATTAGACAGTTGTATAACCGAATGGTTATGTTTGGTTTATGTATATTTTAATTTTCAATAACTGCAGCATCGGTATGAATTTATTACATCCTATCAAATGTTTTGCTATTGTCTAAATAAAGGGCATCTGTTTGTCCTGCATTGTCTCTATTCATTTTTGTTAGAAATTTCTAATGCAGACAAATAATTACTTGTACACAACCAGAAACCTCCCCTAAACAATGACAGTCCAACAAATTAGAATGACTATTTAAGGGACCTTGTCTCTCCCTCCCAATCTGGCAGCTGAAAGTCTGGATCTCAACTTTTCTCTTTGACAACAGATAGTTTCAGACAAATGGGTTCTGAAGGTCATTCATCAAAGTTATAGTTTGCATTGGAAGGAAATTCCTCTTTTCCAAGATGGTAATCCCTCATCCGCTAGACCAGACTCATTTCCACATGCTCTCGCAGGGAGCTTCCTATTGAAATGTCAGCACTCAAAATGCCAAGTGCTAACAAACCAAAAAAAAAAAAAAAAAAAACAAACAAACAAACCCCAAAACACTGGAGAAGGGCACATTTTAAAAATCACTCTTCACTTTAAAACTTCTTTCTGCGGGCAAGGACCCTTTGCACCCCTACACCCCCACCAGACTTAAACATACCAACTCCAAGATCACCATACCTTGAAGAATAGGGAGTATTTTGAGAAATGGCATCTCAGAGTTGGTGTTTGTAAGTCTTTTCTTTCTGCCATTCAGCCTCCATATTTGGGTCCTGACATTTTAAATGGTTACTGTCCCAGGGTGTGAAAAAAAAAACAGTTCCTCCTTCCCAAGTGGGGAAGGCTTTTTATTCAAGAATGTTTTAGTGCCAAAAAACGAAAATACTTGTACACCAGTTCTGGATCTTTCTTTCCTAAACTTGTGTGTGATATGCCCAAATTCAAAATGATGTCATTTCACAACCTATTACCTCTTCTTCCTTATTCAAGTTTCCTGGTAACACTAGATTTAAAAGTTGCTTATCATCACATACCTTTTAATCCACACTTCATGTGTTTCTTAAGGTTTTGTGTGTCTGGATTACATTATCAGTTCTCTGCCTTATCATTTGGACTGTCAACTGCACTTAGAGTGTTCACAAAGTGTCTAGCTCCAGTTATAGCTCATTACAGGCTACAACATATGCACATTTTTCCATATTTAGACAACTTGCTTATCTTTGCAGTCCTTTTCAAGGTGTCAGGAATCTTCCTCTTGGGTGAGAGGTCTCCTACACAAGTTGCAATTCCAAGGGAACATTCAAGAGTCCTGTTTGACTCCTTCACACAGGACTGTGTTCCTGGGTGTCAGCTAGACACCTTGGTTCAAAGAGCTTTTCTCCCACAGAAAAAGTAGACTACATCTTGATTGGTGTCTGAGGTTTTCTACTTAGACTTTGGTCAATGCGAAGGAATACCTCAGGATTTGGGATCTCATGTCATCTATGATTCTCATGATACTCCTGGAAAGACTCCACATGAGAAAGATACAATGGTATCTGAAGTCTGCTTGGTCACAACGCCAACATCCTTTGTCTTTTCAAATCCCAGTGCTGGAGTTTGTCCAAGGAGAAATCATTTGGGTGAGACAACAAATATCCTTAAATCTGGGTCTCCCCTTCTTCCTCTCTGTTCCGCAGCCGTCACCCACCACAGACGCCTTGGACTTTGCTTGAGGAGCATTTTCAAAAGGGATCAAACTGCATAGTGTGTGGAACACCAAGGATAGATGCAGGCACATAAATATCAAGGAGATGCTGATCAAGTTACTCAGCTCTTTGAACCATCTTTGGTCCCTGGGACCTCTTCAAATTGTTACAGACAATATCACAGTCATATGGTACATCAATAAGCAAGAGGGACCAGGTCAAACTCCCTTGGCAGACTAGCCATGTTAGTTTGCCATATAGCTTCACAACACAATCTCACTATACATACATTCTACACTCTGTCAGAGCAAAACTGGGTGGCAGAAAGGGTAAGCAGGACAAGGGCAGACCCTCAAAAATGGAAACTAGATCAAGGTGTCATCTTCCAAGATTTGATCCATCTGTGGGAAGTTTTCAAGTGGATTTATTTGCCTCCTCTCTGAACACTCAGCTGGCAAGATTCTTCTTCAGGACTCCATACAAGAAGGCCTATAAGACAGATGCCTTTGTTTTCCTTGGAATGTAATATTCCAGTATACTTTTCTACCTTTTCCACTGATATACAAGGTACTTCTGAAGATTCAGAATGAATCCCCCAAGATCATTGTGATGACTCCCTTCTGGCCCAGGCAACAGTGGTTCTCCTTTCATTTGGAAATGGCCAGGGGCAATTACCACAAGCTTCCTCATAACCTCTATCTACTCACACAAGAAGAGAGGTGTTTGATATACCCCAACATCAATCAACTTCAATTGCTTGCTTGGATGATAGGGTCTTAATTCCCTTCAGGCACCTGTTTACTGAAGGTGTGCAGCAGGTAATAATATAGGCAAGAAAGCCTGCTAATAGAAAATCATATATTAGCAAATGTAAAAAGTTTTCTAGTTGGTGCCAACAACATAACTGGCACCCATTTGGGACTAGCTGATCTCTGGTATTACAATATTTGTATAAGTTATTCTTTCAGCTTATCCCATTTAGGGGTTGCCACAGCAGATCACTGGTCCACTCTTGATTGACAATGGATTTTTACTGTGCTGAGTTGCCAGCCCGGTGCCCAACCTTCACAGAAGGCACACACACACACACACACACACACACACACACACACACACACACACACACACACACACACACACACACACTCATGCACTTACCTGAATGTCTTTAAAGTTCACTCAACTGCAAGGAGGACATGCAGACGCCGCACAGAAGGCATTCCAGCTGAGAAAGACTGTGTGAGTTACTATCCTGTGGCTTGTCTTACTACTTCATCAAGGTTTATTTATCAACCATTTCAGCATACATGCCTATAGATCCTCCATTTTGGATGCATTCTCATGTCAAAATGTTTTGAAAAGTAGTAAGAAGCCACCAAGAAAACTGGTGGCCCTTTATTGGGATCTTAATTTTGTGTTAAAGAAGCTAACACTTGCTCCATTTGAATCAGCTAACCTGGCTGACTTGAGATTCTTAGCATGGAAAACAGTTTTACTGATTGCTATGACCTCTACAAGAAGGGCATCTGAGTTGCAGGCTCTTATGGAGAGTAAACCCTATCTAATTTTCCACATCAACAGGGTTTCTTTGAGGGCTAATCATTATTTTATGCCTAAAGTGGTATCCAGGTTTACTTTACGTCAAATGATTTGTCTCCCTGTATTCTTTCCCAAGCCTAAAAATGAGGGAGAAAGGAAACTCCATATCATGGATGTCCACAGACAATTCAGGTACTATCTTGACAGAACTAAATCTTTTAGATCTTCGGATCAGTTGTTCATTTCTTATAAAGCTAAGAAGAGGGGAGGACCTGTGTCAAAACAAACTATTTCCAAATGGTTATCCAAGACTATTACCTTTTGGTATACTAACCACAACACAACTACTTCAGGCAGGGTTAAGGTCCACTCATCGAAAAAACACCAGAGGCCAGCATGTGCAGCTATTAAATCTTTTATTGAAAATAACTATTATTCAGGCATTAAAAAAAAAATGCCACAAAATATATAATAATCAGTTCAAACCGGTTTCGGCTTTTCAGCCTTCATCAGTGAAAAAGCATTTATCATGCATAAAAAACTCAGGAATATTTATACATACCACCAACCAATGGAGAAATGGTATGGTCCAACCCTTAGGCTGGTTTATCAATGCTATTTATATATTAATGTATATCCATAGGTATCATCATCAAATTAATATAAGCCTCTTACAAACAATATGAAGTAACATATATTATGAATAATATACATAAAACATGAAACAAGATTCACAAGAATATAACTGTAAATTGTATACATGAATAGTAACCAACAAAAATAGAACTAAACTGTCAATAATATACTATACTGGGGACATACTGTGAAAAACCACAAAGTCCCCAGTGACATGAGAATAAGTATAATATAATACCTATAACAAGTCATCCACAAAAATAAGAATATAATACATAAAAATGATCCACAGACTATAATAATATTATCAACAGTAAGAAAATGTATCAGGATATGCTGTGGGCAACACAAAATCCCAGTACCATGAATAATATAATTACAGGATATGCTGTGGGCAACACAAAATCCCAGTACCATGAATAATATAATTAGGGTAACTAATATATTTGAGCCTTAATCTTGGTGCACCATATCCCTTCTTAATAGTATGTATAAATACATAAACTATAAATGACATCAACTAGATTGAACACACAATTATTGGAATAAACTTGAATATGGACCCATTTTAATAACAAAAATTAAACACCTGTACTGGCAATAATATGTTAATAAGCATAAAATAAAGAGAGGTTCAATGATATGTAGCTGGACAATGTAGCCTATAGTAATTTAAAAATGCATAGCATAGGCTATATCATTAGTTTGATTGGATTCATAGTTAATAAACCAATGTAATCCCCACATCTAGTCTAAATACACCAAGATATGACACAAGTAAATAAAAACAAAACTCCTGTAACCAGTTCGCCTACAAACGACCTGTAGTATTCTTTGTGTAAATCGCAAGACGCTATAACGCCAATGGCACATAAAAAAGAACAGCAAATAAATCCAATTCCTATTCTTGTGTTGGATTGTTATATCCAAAAGAAACAGAACCTCGATGATGATAACTCGCTGCCAATATATTCCAGTGGTTGGTGAATGGAAAGTACATGGGGAAGGAATCCTCCTACCAAACCAAAATAAGAAGCTGCAGTCCAACAGCGAGGTCCAGACCCAACAATGTAAAACTCAACGCTTTGCCAGTACGGTATGCCCGGCCAAACCACGAATCGAAAAAACACCAGAGGCCAGCATGTGCAGCTATTAAATCTTTTATTGAAAATAACTATTATTCAGGCATGAAATGCCACAAAATATATAATAACCAGTTCAAACCGGTTTGGGCTTTTCAGCCTTCCTCAGTGAAAAAGCATTTATCATGCATAAAAAACTCATGAATATTTATACATACCACCAACCAATGGAGAAATGGTATGGTCCAAGCCTTAGGCTGGTTTATCAATGCTATTTATATATTAATGTATATCCATAGGTATCATCATCAAAATAATATAAGCCTCTTACAAACAATATGAAGTAACATGTATTATAAATAATATACATAAAAATAATTTTAACTCTTGTAATTTAATGTTATTGTTGTTGCTTGAATAGTCCTGTATCTTCCCTAAAAGGGGAGAAAACAGCCCTTGTTCTCTCTTCCTTGTAACCTCATCAAATATAGAGTCTAAAAACATAGATGGGTACTCCCTTTTAATCAACATATTCTTTAGGATCCCTAGTTGTCTTATGAACTCACTGGATTCAGAAATCATTCTCGCTAGACGCACCCCTTGTCCTTTGACCAATGATTTTTTTTTTTTTATGTATTGGATGACAACTTTTAAAATGCAGGAGAGAATTAGAATACGTTGGTTTCCTATAGATATTGGGGAAACTGCAGTTATTATACAACATCTGCGAAGTAGGCCGTTTAGTACACAACTGAATCCACAATACCTCAAAAGCATGTTGTTTACTGAAAAAAAAACACCACAGGCATAGACTATAGGCAGAACAACTAGGAACAGCTAGAAGCAGCTGAAATGAATACGTGTGCATTGAACAGAAAAACAGAAAAGCAAATACCAAACTCTAGTTCTGCAGACTCTGGATGGAAAAGGTGAAAAAACTTCAATGAAACTTGAATGAGATCATGTGTACGGTAGATCTTAATGGTTACTGTAGGGAAATATTTGTCCTGGATTAGAGACCCAGTGACTGAGAAAACATATGACAGGAAAAAGAATAGACAGCTACCAGACATTGGATAACACATGTATGGCCTTATATATCCACCTAAATAAGCAACTGTACAGTGTAATGTTGTATAATAACTGCAGTTTCCCTAAATGTCTACCTGTCAACATTTAGCCCATTCAGTCACTACCAGTCATGTTTAGTACTTACCTTGAATGGGACCATTTTGGAAAAAAGGGGTGCAAGAAACAGGAAGAAACAAACATTTAGCAGTTTCAATAAGTTATAATTTCTCTTGATCAAATAATTACAGGAGCACCAGTGTGGCACATGAACATTTGACAACAGGAAGTACACCATCCAGGAGATTATTTTTGCAGAAATGTTGTAAGACACTGCCAATATAATAAGAAGAGGATGTTGAATGGAGAATTAAAGTGCCTTCATTCATATGGTTTGAGGCTGGTGGTGCAACTTGGCTTGTAACATAAAACAACATCATTTCAGGTATTACAGGCATTAGAATGCCACTTGAAGAAGGAAGTGCATAATTGGGCTTGACTATGTGATCCAAACATAAAAAAGAGCTTTGAGCTGAGAAATACATGTTTAATGAGTCAGCCAGGTAAACCCAATAATGTCTCTTTCAGGGTACATTGGGACCACTTCCTGTTTAAGTAAGTTATTCAGAATCACAAAGTATGCAAGTAGAGACTGAGGGACTCAAACTCAGAAATACTTAATGAAGTTTGTTAATGTGTTTCAGCTGTAACCATCGATGCTGTGATATTATAGAATGCAAGCATAGCCTGAGCTACAGCAGAAAAAGAGGAAGGTGACAGGTTCACAGTCCTGGCAGAAATAATGGAAGGATAGACAGAAGTGATGGAGAAGAACAAGAGAAAGGGAAGGTGACAGAAACAGCAAGTTAAGTCATTTGTAACGGACATAAGGAACAGTAGAAGGAATAAGGAAATTGCTAATAAAAAGAGATACTGCAGACACAGGAGAAAAAAGGTGGAATGCAAGTTCATGCTAGAATAAAAGAAGATCAGAAGTATGAACAGTCAGTGAAGTGTGAAAATGCAAAATAAGAAAGTTACAGATTACATTGTAGAGTTTACTAGTCAAGGTCCAGAGTAGAATAAAAAATGCTGGAATTCTTCAGCAACTCCATGCAAAGTTCTGAGTTAGACAAAAACACAAAAAAATCTTGTCATCCTATATGTATAAAACTTTGAAATGCTGCATGATTTAAAAAGTGATTAGAGGAACTACATTTTTAAAGAAACAGAGTAATACATGTTTGCTTATGTGGTAAATACAACATAGAGCTGAGGAAGTACTTTTTTCATAGAAGGAGTGGTAAGTGATGCTTGGGGTATTATACTGGAACAGTTGGTGTGGATGCAACTTTATTCAGGTCAAAGGAGAGAGTAAGTAGTTTATGGGCAAAAAAAAACAGTGCGGTCCTATTCAGTGTTCTTTTGGACAAAAACTTGCTTAGAGATTAAAAAGAAAGGTACTCACCTCTTTAGTTCTGTTATTAGACGTATGAATGAAACAGTGTGCATGACTGAGAAAAAGATAATTAGGTGGTTATATGTCAGAAGTTTGTTTTAAGCAGCTATACATTTGGGGTAAAAGATGCAAATATAAGCATTTAGGAATGGGTGTGAAGACAATTGCAGAAGCTATAGTCTATGCCTGTGCACATGTGTAAACAGGCTGAGATAAGAACCACTGTCTATCACCTTGGGAATCTGAACCCGTAACAATTTGAGAGTAGCAAAAGAGTGGAATAAGAAGATAAAGTCTGGCAGCCTGTTTTCCCTATAAAGGAAAAGGGACTGCAAATAGTAAAACTGAGCTGATAGTACCATGAAACTCTACTTAATACACCATGCAGCATTCTATAGATCATACTGCTGCCCAGAGAGGAATAGCCATGACTGTGAAATTGTTACCTTCCTCTCTTTGCAGCACAAAATGTCTGAGAGGTCCGTAATGTTAATGTGTAACAAGGGAAAGATGGAATATAAGATATGCAACAAATGTTACTAGAACATAGGTCAACTACGACATGCAGCTTATGGAACAACTGCAATACCGTATAACACTTCTGAGATAAAAATTACTGGCAGTGACAGAGGTTGTGAAGTAATACTGATCTAATATCCAGTGCTTTACCTTAATTCTCTTGTTATGAAGTCTGAACTTAAAGTGAGCAAAAACAATTCATCCCAACAACTCTGCATGCTTTTGGCACATCATGACACTTTCTTCCACCTCCCAAACATGGGCTGGTTGATTATTTATATATTGCATTTATCCTTGCCCATTTTACCTGGACCATGGCTGGACAGTGTCCAAGAAACTTAAATTCACTTACCAAATAACTAAATCTCATACACTGTGCTTCAGAGCCACCTACGAACTTTGTTATGCCAATTTGCTTGTGCCTAGATACTTTTGTCATGCTGATTAGCCTTTCTGTCCGTATTGCCCATAGTATTATAGCAGAAACAGAAATCCTAAACTTAGTCAGTATACCACAGACAACATTATATCAATCTTTTCCTACCCAGAAAACTACAGGAGATACTGAAACACACAATATGCTGTAACAAAAGGAAGTTATTGCTTGTTTTCTGTCCTTTCTTGCCACACTAGTAAAAGATGAAGGGATACTACATTCTGCAGTGTAACAAAACTTTGTAGCCCAACCCTTCATTTTTCAATATTGCAGTACGTGTAGAAAGACAGCACACTACATTTGGAAAACAATCCCATGATATATGTTTACAGATACAGTGCACAGTTATAGTATAACTAGATAAATAAGTACAGACTTACAGTTTCACAGGAGTCCAGAGTCAGGTAACAAGCGATACGTGTGCCTGAAACAAATTAACACATCATTTATATTTTGTTACATTGCTCTGAATAATGGTATAGTATGCAGTTCTTTCTTTCACTTTATGGATTTGAATTTGCCAGATTTGAAACTGCCAGCCAATAGCTTAAGAGCAGTTAAATGCTGGGTAGTCCCTGACAGTATATATCCAGAGAAATGAAATCTGCCCAAGTTAATGATTCAACTGAAACATAACACTCAGGAAAGTATTTCTGTATATTTTGTAATGCCTATTGGCTGGTGTGCGTGGTGATCACAGCAAACTTTAGAAGTGTACAGTTACATGGCTTTAGGGAGCATGCTGCTTAACATAAGGGCACAACAATATTATATAACTGGCTTCACAAAACAGATAGATAAATTTATACATTATGACAGTTTCGAGTTAACTATTTCTGACCAAAGTCTCAGTTCAGAGTTGTAAGAAAGGAAGGGAAAATACAGAATCCAGGAAGAATTAAAAAAAGTAAACAAAAAAAAAAAAATTAGAGGAAACCATGGAAAGCTGATACAGAGGAAGTGACTCGTATGTCTTTCCTCAGTAAAATGTGGAATAGCCAACTTGCCAAGATTTGCTTCATCTCGCTCATGTCAATTTGTGTATCAGCACTGTGAGAGAGATTATTTTAGAAGCATTGTTTTAATCTCTGTACTGTCTAGATAAAAGTTTCTTACAAATATGCATTTAAAGACATATTTAAATATTGGCAAGTGAATGTTCACTTCTTTGACTATGTGTTTCTGTTTTTTCAGTCTATGCTTCTGCAGTGATTGAAATAATATATGAATTAGACAGTAAAATTTATTTTAATGATTGTAAAAAGGGGACTATCACATTATTAATTAAGAGCTTGCATTCTTTATTTTCTAGTTAATAATAAGAACTAATATTTGGTAAAAAGAAAAAGGTCAGTGGACTTCTGGAGCCCACTTTCATCTCTGGCCACAGGTAAACGATAAAGAAATACTGAAAAGCAAAGTGAACAGTAAAAGTTATTTCCAATGGACCACTAATACTAAATCAAGTACAAATATGCACATCAAGCATAAAAACAAATGTCTAAAACTATAAACAAAGTGTATGAAATAAGAACATAACAACATACAGGTATAGAGGCAGACAAAAGTAACACTGGTGCTTGCCTCTAAGTAAGTCACTTGACCACAATAATGTTCTGTGGTCACACCTGTAAAGGTATGAGGCACATCAGAGAGTTCCAGCTAGTTAATGAGCATTTAAGAAAGAAGACAGATAGACAGACACATACACACACACACACACACACACACACACACACACACACACACACACACACACACACACACACACACACGCACACACACACACACACATACACACACATGGAACAGCAGCTAATTAGTTATTCTCAGTTTCAAGACTGTAATTAGCAGGTATGTTACCAAATGCTACATGAAGGTGGATCTGGATATGTGACATGTGACTTAGAAGCAAAGCCACCAATTCCTTGCTGCTTCTTGTTCTTACTTTAGCTGCCTTTCCTCATCTGTAACAACTGGCACAGGAATGGCTCTGATGTGTCTGTCACCTTGCCCATTCTTACACTGCATTGCAACTCCATTAGTGTTGTTTTTGGTCATAATGAGAACAGACCATCAGTCAGCAAGTTCTGTAGAAGCAGAAGCTGTGCTAATGTAGCACTTCATGTCAGACCAAAGTACTTGTTACACACAGTGCCAAGAATGGCAGTGAAGTATCTGAATGGGTGTTACATATATACGCACCCCCATATATTACATGTATATATATCAGTATATCTATAACTATCTTTATCTCGCTCGCTCTCTCTCTCTCTCTCTCTCTCTCTCTCTATATCTATATATATATATATATATATATATATATATATATATATATATATGTGTGTGTGTGTGTGTGTGTGTGTGCGTGTGTGTGTGTGTGTGTGTATACACACACACACACACACACACACACACACACACACACACACACACACACTTGAGCATTCATAATGTTAAATATTTTTTATTCTGCAAGAAGCTTCTGCTGAAATCAAGTCCATGTGAGAATGTCAACAGTCAGTATAGGCAAATGCTCACTTTCCGCACTGTAGAGCAATCTTGGAGTTGGTAAATTGAGGGGTGCAGGGAGGCTGGTGCCCTGCAAAAGGCATGTGTTTTTTTTTTTTTTTTTTTTTTTTTTTTTTTTATCCTTTTGGCTTTTGACCTTTCGGGATTGATTTTTAACTGTTCAACACTTCTGTACTTTGATATTTTGAAGTACATCTCTCTCTCTGTATATATACAGGGTGCTGGCGGAAATTGGGCTACTGTTGGCCGAAGGAGAAGATGAGGGCGAAGGCATGCCCGAAGGCAGGAAGAGAGGAGGAAGGTTAGGAGTGTAGCAGTGAGGGTAGGAACTTTGAATGTTGGCAGTATGACTGGTATAGGAAGAGAGCTAGCTGATATGATGGAGAGAAGGAAGGTTGATATATTGTGTGTGCAAGAGACCAGATGGAAGGGAAGTAAGGCCAGGTGTTTAGGAAACGGGTTCAAATTGTTCTATCATGGTGTGGATGGCAGGAGAAATGGGGTAGGGGTTATACTAAAGGAACAATATGCCAAGAGTGTTTTAGACATGAAGAGAGTGTCTGACAGAGTGATGTTTATGAAGCTTGAAATTGATGGTGTAATGATGAATGTTGTTAGTGCATATGCTCCACAAGTTGGGTGTGCAATGGATGAGAAAGAGAAATTTTGGAGTGAGTTGGATGAAGTTGTGCTCAGTGTACCCAAGGGTGAGAGACTAGTGATTGGAGCGGACGTTAATGGGCATGTTGGTGAAGTGAACAGAGGGGATGAGGAAGTGATGGGTAGGTATGGTGTTAAGGAGAGGAATGCAGAAGGTCAGATTATTGTGGATTTTGCGAAAAGAATGGACATGACTGTGGTGAATACATATTTTAAGAAGAGGAAGGAGCATAGGGTGACATACAAGAGTGGAGGAAGATGCACACAGGTGGATAATATCCTATGTAGGAGGGCCAGTCTGAAGTAGACTGGAGACTGTAAAGTGGTGGCAAGGGAAAGTGTAGTTAAGCAGCATAGAATGGTGGTCTGTAGGATGATGTTGGTGATCAAGAAGAGGAGGAGGAGTGTGAAAGCAGTGCCAAGGATTATTGGTGGAAGTTAAAAAAGGGTGATTGTGAAGTGGAGTTTATGGAAGAGTTAAGACAGGCACTGGGAGGCAGTGGAGAGTTACCGAATATCTGGGAAACTACAGCAGAACTAGTAAGGGAGACTGCCAGAAAGGTGCTTGGTGTGACATTTGGAAAGAGGAAGGAGGACAAGGAGACCTGGTGGTGGAATGAGGAAGTACAAGAGAATATACAGAGGAAGAGGCTGGTGAAGAAGAAGTGGGATTGTCAAAGAGATGAAGAAAGTAGACATGAGTATAAGGAGATAAGGCACATGGCAAAGAGAGAGGTGGTGAAAGCTAAGGATAAGGCATATGGAGAGTTGTATGAGAGATTGGACACTAAAGAGGGAGAAAAGGACCTGTACCGATTGGCTAGACAGAGGGACAGAGCTGGGAAAGATGTGCAGCAAGTAAGGGTGATAAAGGATAGTGAGGGAAAGGTACTCACAAGAGAGGAGAGTGTGTTGAGTAGATGGAAAGAGTATTTTGAGAGGCTGATGAATGAAGAGAATGAGAGAGAGAGAAGGTTGGATGATGTGGGGATAGTGAATCAGGAAGTGAAACAGATTAGCAAGGAGGAAGTAAGGACAGCTATGAAGAGGATGAAGAATGGAAAGGCTGTTGGCCCAGATGACATACCAATGGAAGCATGGAGGTGCTTAGGAGAAATGGCAGTGGAATTTTAACTAGATTGTTTAATGAAATTTTGGAAAGTCAGAGGATGCCTGAGGAGTGGAGAAAAAGTGTTTTGGTACCTATCTTTAAGAATAAGGGTGATGTGCAGAGCTGCAGTAACTACAGAGGGATAAAATTGATCAGTCACAGCTTGAAGTTATGGGAGAGAGTAGTAGAAGCTAGGTTAAGAAGGGAGGTGATGATTAGTGATCAGCAGTATGGTTTCATGCCAGGAAAGAGCACTACAGATGCGATGTTTGCTCTGAGAGTGTTACTGGAGAAATACAGAGAAGGTCAGAAGGAGTTGCATTGTGTCTTTGTAGACTTGGAGAAAGCATATGACAGGGTGCCTAGAGAAGAGTTGTGGTATTGTATGAGGAAGTCGGGAGTGGCAGAGAAGTATGTAAGAGTGGTACAGGATATGTAGGGGGGTAGTGTGACAGTGGTGAGGACTGCAGTGGGAGTGACAGATCTGTTTAAGGTGGAGGTGGGATTACATCAAGGATCAGCTCTGAGTTCTTTCTTATTTGCAGTGGTGATGGACAGGTTGACAGATGAGATCAGACAGGAGGCCCCGTGGACTATGATGTTTGCAGATGACATTGTGATCTGTAGTGAGAGTAGAAATCAGGTTGAGGAGACTCTGGAGAGGTGGAGATATGCTCTAGAGAGCAGAGGAATGAAGGTCAGCAGGGCTAAGACAGAATATATGTGTGTAAATGAGAGGGAGGTTAGAGGAATGGTGAGGATGCAGGGAGTAGAGCTGGTAAAGGTGGACGAGTTTAAGTACTTGGGATCAACAGTTCAGAGTAATGGTGAATGTAGAAGAGAGGTGAAGAAGAGAGTACAGGCAGGGTAGAATGGGTGAAGAAGAGTGTCAGGAGTGATTTGTGACAGACAGGTACCAGTAAGAGTGAAAGGGAAGGTCTATAAGACAGTAGTGAGACCAGCTATGTTATATGGGTTGGGGACAGTGACACTGACAAAAAGGCAGGAGTCAGAGCTGGATGTGGCAGAGTTAAAGATGTTAAGATTTGCCCTCAGTGTGACTAGGATGGATAGGATTAGGAATCAGTATATTAGAGGGTCAGGTCATGTTGGACAGTTTGGAGACAAAGCAAGAGAGACGAGATTGCGTTGGTTTGGACATGTGCTGAGGAGGGATGATGGGTATATTGGGAAAAAGCTGCTAAGGATGGAGCTGCCAGGTAAGAGGAAAAGAGGAAGGCCTAAGATAAGGTTTATGGACGTGGTGAGAGAGGACATGCAGGTGGTTGGTGTGACAGAGCAAGATGCAGAGGATAGGAAGAAATGGAAAGAGATGATCCGCTGTGGCAACCCCTAACGGGAAAGGCCGAAAGATGATGATATATATATATATAAATATATATATATATATATATATATATATATATATCTTAGATTCTCAGATAGGGTGCCTTCAGTGTGTTGTCTGCATGTCCTCCCTGCGTTCATGTCGGTTTTTATCTGGGTGCTCCGGTTTCCACCCATGTTACAAAGACATGCATCTGGAGTGTTTCTCCCCAGGCCTTTGCTGAAAATTTACTTTGTTCCACGTCGGACTTTCCTGGTAAATAAATGTTGAATAAATAAATAAGTAAAATATCTTGAAGGACAGTGCAGTGGTGCAGTGGTTGTGTTAGTTCACAGCAAGAGTTTCTCTAGTTCGATTCTCAGCTGTGATGCCTTCTATGAGGAGTCTGCATGTCCTCCCTGCATTTGTGTGGCTTTTCTCCAGGTGCTCCACTTTTCTTCCATGTTAGACCTCTGTTGAAAATTGGATTTGTTCCAAGTCGGACTTTCCTGGTAAATAAATGGAAACTATTTCCTCTCCTGATATTAACATTAAAACTCCCATAACACTAGCCTCAAAATTCATCTGTCTAGTGACAGTGTTATCGGAAGCTTTTTATGAATGTAAGGTGTAGGGTTAGGGTTAGCAGCTTTTATTTATTTATTTAATTAATTTATTTATTTATTTATTTCACATTTGTTAACCGGGTTGGTCCAGTTGAGTTACAAAAACCCATTTTCAGTGGAAACCTGAGGAGAAAAGCTCCAATAACATCTACAGTAATAAAACGTAAAAGAAACATTATACATAAGATGAAATAGAGTACAAACTGAAATGACGGTATACAGAACAAATTATAGTTGTTGCAGTGAGTACCAAAAATATAAACATACAAACAGTTTAGTAACTGTACTGAAAAGCAAGCATGTTCTAATATTTACATGAATTAGAAGTAATGCCAAGATGCTTCCTAAGTAGAGGTTGTAGAATGTGAATAGACAGAGCTATATAGGAGGTTAAGTGGGGTGATTGCAGTGACAGCTCTTGGAGTTAAGCAGGTGATATTTTAGGGTCATTTTAAAGTTGTTGACATGAGTTATACTTCTGATATGTAATGGGGAATTTGTTCCAGTTATGAGAGACAGAGTATTTATAAAGGTTTTTCCTATATTTTTACAGGGTTTATAGGTCAGTAGTAAGAGCTGGTTGGAACTACAAAGAGGACGGTTTTGACTGTAATAGGACAGAAGTTTGGAAAGTGATGGGTAGATAGTGGGGTTATTGAGAAGGGAGTGAGAAGTTTGGAGTTGGGTGAGAGTAAGTTGATGAGGGAGTTCAAGCCAGTGAAGTTTCTGTAGGGCCAGACAGTGGTAGGAGGAGTAGGGATGATTTACAGCAAATCTAGCAACGTTATTGTATGTTGATTCAAGTTTGTGAATAAGGGAAAATTGTAGGTTAGTTAGGATGGGGAAGGCATAGAGTAGGGTGGGTAGTAAGAAAGTTCTAGCAAGGGCACATTTGAATTCTGCACTAAGGTATGTTTTATTTCTGTAAAGTAGACCTCATTTTTAGTGCATTTTTTTACTTTGTTCGACATCTAATTAAATTTTAGTTGGTCATCAATAATGGTGCCGAGTAGTTTAGCTTGTGTTTCAACCTTTGTAATAGTGTTGTTGAGAGAAGAGATTGAAAAGGTAGATTTATAGTGGGAGAAGGAGTTAAGCAGAAAAAGGAGGAGCTTTGTTTTATTGGGATTGAGGATGAGCTGATTGTCATTGTGCCATCTTTATACAGAAGAAAAGGAGTTTTATGTAGTAGTTAACAGGTCTGAAACGTTTTCAGAGAAAGATATTAATGTGGAAGCATTTGCATATTGGACAATAGAGGAGTGACTGCAACATGTATGGAGGTTATTGGTAAAGATGTTCAATAGTAGAGGGCCACGGATGGAGCCTTGGGGTACCTCAGTTTGGATAGACAGGAAAGGGGAGCAAGCGTTAAGCCATGTAAGTGATTGCTGTCTGTTAGAGAGATAGCTGGAGAACCAGTTAAGGGCAGTGTGAGAGAGGTTGAGACGGGATAGTTTGGAGAGGAGCAGAAAGTGAGAAACAGTGTTAAAGGCTTTAGATAGATTAAGGAACAGGCAAGATACAAGTTTTTGTTGTTTCTGGCCATAGCAGCAGTTTCAGAGAAGGCAATAAGGGCAGCAGAGTGTTGTGTTTAGGGCAAAACTCGTGTTGTGTAGGAGTGAGGAGATTTTCTTGGATAAGATATGTAATTAGTTGAGAGTGGATACATTTTTCAAGGATTTTAGACAGAGGAGAGAGGATAGCAATGGGTCTGAAGTTGCTAGGTTCAGTTGAATTACCACCCTTGTGTAGAGGTATAGTGTAGAAAGATTTCTAGAGGTCAGGAACTATGGGTTCTTGAATGGATCTATTAATTAAAATAGAGACAGGAAAGCAATAGAGTCAGCAGCTATTTTAAGGAATTGAGGAGGAAGTTTGTCAGTAGAGTGGACTTGGGTATGTTTTTATGTAGGTAGGTGGGGATGGAGATCAGCCATGGAGATTGATGCTGTGTTGGGGGGGGGGTGAATATTTAGTTCATTCCAATCTATGTTAACATCTCCAAGGATTAAAGTTTAAAGGCAATATTTTGTGGTAACCAAAAAAGTATTTGTTCAAGGATTGGAATGTTTTTACCTGGTGGAATGTAGATGGATGCAATAGCAATTTTTTTGCAGGTATTTAAGTGACAGTTTAGAATGCGAAGCTCAGCAGGTTGAAAGTTTGAGATGGAGACAGTGAGGGGAGAGATTAAGCTGTTCGGAACAGAACATGGCATCACTGCCACCTTTGTTTGGACTTCTATCTAGTTGGTACATATTGAATCCTGGAGGTAAGATTTCAATATCTGAAATGTGGGGTTTAAGCCATGTTTCAGATAGGGCTAGGATTTGGGGTGTATTAGAGGCTATCCAGGAGTGAATGTTGGTAATTGCATTGACTAAGCTTTGTGTGTTTAATGAGTGGATGGTTAGTTGTTTTGCAGGAGGGGAGGGAATGTTTGGTAACAGTATTGGGGATGCGAGGGTAATATTAGCAGAGAGGGTGAAAGTGGTGGGGAGGGTGGGCCTAGGTTTGGATGAATGTCACCAGAGAGGAGTAAAGAACTATAGAAGAGGATTGGTTGAGGAGTATAGAGGTCATAAGTAGAAAGTTTAAGTTTCAGTTTTGGAGAAGTAGAAGTAATGGAAAGGATGTAGAGTTTTAGAAGGTAGATGTAGGAGAACTGGAATAGTGAGGGTGAGATAGTGTAGAAATGATTATTGTTATTTACAGTAGGTAGGCAGGTGCTGAAGGGAGTTGATTGACCTTGGTTTAAGTTACAATGATAGCTAGTAAGGTAGGAGAAGAAGAAGAACAGTGGAGCTTGAAGGCATAGGAGGCACATGATTAGTGAATGGCTATCTAGTATCAGAAGATAATTGGATAGTGCAGTTGAAAATGTGGGAACAGTGCAAAATGGGAAAGGAAGTATTAATGTGTAGGCTGGGGAGTAGCTGTAATGTCAAAGTATTAAAGTGGGGTAGCAAGTTGATAAGTTGGAGTGTGAGGAAGGGGTGTAGTTATGTAATGAGGCTTGAGTACAAGTCTAGATGTTGCAGGAGTGGGTGGGAATGGGGGTAGAATAGGGGACTGGAGTGGCCCCAAGTGTTGCGAGGGTGAAAGCAGCAGGTTGACCTAGACCATGGAATGCATGGAAGCAATAAAGTCTAGAAAAACAATCAGACACCCGGGAAAAGGAGGATAGGTAAGTGAAGTAAGAGTGAATCCTATAGTCAAAAGGAACAGGAAGAAATTAGAAGAAATACAAAAGTCAAAAGAAGCAGGCAGAAATTAGGAGAATTTAGACTAAGGAGATATTCTTATAGATAGACTTTTAACAAAGAAGGAGGAGTGTAACTAACAGTATGGGGAGGGTGGAGTTAAAATAAGCTTATATGCAGTGAAGTTTGATCACTATGGTGGGGAAGAGAGAAAAAAGGTAAGAATAACTTGGAAGCCATGGGGGGGGGGGGCACGGTGCAGCTGCCAGTACCGATGCACCATATTTGACAATGTGTTTATTTTTTCAGCATTAAATATCTGAATGTACCTTTCTGCTAAATGCACTTACAGGGTGAAGTAAAATAATGGACAGTTCTACTTTCTTTAATCAAAGTGATGAAAATCTTATGACATGAATTATGCACCATCAACCATAAATGAAAGTTACTAGTACTTACCCTAATGACTGATCTGTAAGAAGAGAGACCATCTTTGGTAACCATGTAGACTCTGTGCAGGTGCTGGGACTGCTCATCAGATAAAACTTTCCAAAGCCACCTTTCCTTCCTCCCTCCTTCTTCCCATCATGCACCATAGCATTACCTATCTTCATTTCATGACCAGCAAAAAGTTGAGGCCAATCACTCGAGAAGGAAAAATGCATGGATGAAACATAAAGAAAGGTGGAGAATGTGGGTGGTATATTTCTGATGATGCAACTTCTTTTCACATATCTAGCATTAAATTAATTACCTATACATTTTTTACAAAATTAAGAACATGCTTTTTGTACAAACATTAAGAAGTCAATCTTTAGTAACCCGAAGGAAAGAGTTCCTAGCTAATCTTCTTTGTTGACCACAACAGTGGAACCTAGATCTGACAACAGTGGCTCCAAAAAGAAAATCTGCACGTGGAGATAATTTCCTGCTTATAATATATCAAAAGGGGGTAGAAGAGACTATGTTGTTGCCGTGCAGATATTACCAAAAATGTACGATGGAAAAGTCCCTGAAAGCAGTCACTGGTCTGATAAAATGAGCCATGAGACTTGTGTTTTGTAACAAAAGAAAATGCGGTTTACCTACCATCCAGAATGCTGCTTTTGGTAACTCTGTCACCCGTGTAATGCAGAGTTAATCATCCTTCTGTTTCATTTTAGCTCTTCCATGCAATACGAGAATTGTATGAGGAAATTTGCCTGGAAAGAACACTGGTTATTAAGTAGGTGGTTAAGATTTGCTTCTGTAGTGACCTTAAACATTGTTGGGAAGGACTAAACCTGGCACCCATGCTCTCTCTTTGTGAAAATGCAAATATAGAAATTTGACTGAGTTCTACAATCCACTTGGCAGACGATATAGTTACTAAGAAGAGAGTTTTGAAGGAGAGGGATTGTAAATCAGCTGTATGTAATGTAAGCTCAAAGGGAGGGAGAGTGAGTGCCTGTGCTTAATGTACCTGATTGATCTGGTTTCTATTCGAGGCATCTACCAGAAAAAGGCTACAATCCTGCAGACTCTTGCATCATCTGGGACAAGACTGTGGTGGATCACCAAACAAGCCATTGCTTGCTTCTGTTCTTGGGATTGGTGCTAACATTTTGCTTCTGGTAAGAGAAGAAGCAAAGGAGTATTGTATCCCAACAGAGTGAAGCTGTGCTGAGACCAGCATTAGTAGTAGCCAGGCAGTAGCCATTCTTGTGACTCCCCTCTTTTCATCATTCTTGACAAGCTGATTCTTTATTTTTCAGTAAGTACTGCTTGATTTCTTTCTAACTTCAGCATATCTGCCTAAATACTTCATCCTTAAATTTTCAGGGTCTACATATTAGTTTCCCCTCAAGTGTTTGTCAGTGCTCTGTACAGACTCAGACACCTTGAATGACATTTTTCCTGTAAAAGGAATATATAACGAAACAGCTCAAGTACTTAGTAATAATGACCATCCCTTCTGGCATGTCTAAAGGTCAGTTCCCTGTGCTTTCTCCTATTAACCTGGTGAACTTGGGCATTCTGAGGCAGTGTGGCAACTGCCTCATGTACACAGACAACCCTCTCTTCTTACCCCCTAACACTCAGACTTGTGAGAGATGCACTTATATATCAAAATTGGAAGCCATGCACCCTCAAGCCAAGACCGGAATAGCTGGTCAAGAGGAGAAGGTCAACACCTGCACCACACCACATGCAACACATAGCCCTCCAGAACACCCACCATCACAGCCTTCCCATAAAAACAGAAACCACACACCCACCTTCACGGAGCCTCTCAATAGAAATCTACCCAAACAGCAGAGACCTCCAAGGTAGAAATGTGCTTGACCACCACAACATAGCACAAACCGCAAGACACGTGGCTCACCTACACAGTGTGCCCCCAACCTAAGCCCTTAAGGCAAAACAGCTTGCCCAATACACTAATCATAGGTCACTCAGTAGTGATGCACATTGATGTCCCACACACTAGGTTGAATAAGGAGAAGGTAACAGTCAGCTGTCTATCAGGTGCCAGAATCTGACACATAACACACACACACTCAGGTCACTCCACAACAAGTATGACTCTGTTACTGTCCATGTGGGTGTGAATGACCCGAGATGCACCCCCATTGGCTACATGAAAACAGACATGGAGGAGCTCTCGGATTATGTGGCCCAGGCAGATATGACCCTAGCCCTGTCATCCTACTGTCACCCAGAATGATACCGCAGTACAAGCAGAAAATGATTGACTTCAACAGTTGGCAATCTATCATACCTAACCCACAAGACTCTAATCCTGAGAACCCCACACAGACTGCTAATGCCTTCAATTCTTTCTTCACAGACACCATCCAAACTCTTGCTAACCAACTATCTCCAGATACCTCAAATCTGCCTACTTCTACTACAAGCCAACTTCCATCATTTCAGTTACACACAGTTTCTACTTCATTTATCGGCTCCCTTCTCCAAAAACTAAACCTACCATCCCATCAGCTGACCAATTTCCAGCAGAATACCTGCAAAAAGGAGCTAAAGCCATAGCCTATCCCATCTCCATTCTAGTTAACAAAACCATAAATGAAGGAACCATCCCACCTATCTGGAAAATTTCTCATATCATCCCATTACATAAAGGTGGGAACTCTAATGACTTTCCTAACTATCGTCCTATAGCTCTACTGTCTCCTCTAGCAAAACTAATGGAGAAATGCATCCATAAGCAACTACTTAACCACCTACTCCAAAATAACTTACTTGCCAACTGTCAACATGGATTTAGACCTTTCCACAGTACTACTACTGCCCTTCTATCCTTCACAGACTGCATTAACAAAAACCGCAACAATAATATGTTTTTCTCTGCAGTCTTTATTGATTTATCTAAAGCTTTCGATATGGTTAATCACCAGCTCCTTCTAAATATACTGAAATCCCTTTCACTTGAACCCCTAGCCATAAATTGGTTCAAATCTTACTTAGACAATAGACAACAGGCTGTGCTATGGAATAATAATCTATCTAATCACCTTCCCATCTCCCTTGGTGTTCATCAGGGCTCCATATTAGACCCACTCCTATTTTCAGTCTTTATTAATGAATGTCACTCAGCAATTCCTCATGCCACCTGTATTCAGTACGCAGACAACTCTACAATAATTTGTTCAGCCACTTCTCCAACTGAACTACAGACCCTTACCCAAAAAGCATTCAATACAGTTGAACAATGGTTTTTAAACTGCTGCCTCCTCCTAAATCCCCAAAAAACTAAACTTTTACTATTCACTCCAACCTGAAAATCCACCCCAATAAATTTCACACTCATATTTAATAATGGCACTCTCATATCTCCTGACCCAACCACTAAACTCTTAGGAATAACAATAGATAACAACCTTAGCGTCGACACTCATATAAATAGCACAATAAAATCAATCAACAAAAAATTGGGGTCCCTCTATAGAATCAAACCCTCTCTTACACCAGTAGCCAGGACCACTATAGCCAGAACTCACTTAATCTCCCCTCTACTCTATGCTTCACCTATATACACTAATCTTTCTAAAACAACCTGAACAAACCTGGCAATTTCCTGTAATAATATTGCTAGATTTGCCACTGCCTCTCCTTTTACAACTCACCAATGTCTTAATCTAAAGCAATTAGGACAGCTAGAGTTCCTAAACCAGCTTCAATTTCACCAGCTTTCTATAGCCCATAAGACTCTGTATCAACCCATCAACACACCAATACTTACTAGCCTCATTACCCCTTACAACAATCTTAAGAATCTACGCTCCTCAAACAAACTGCTGATCAATACTTGCAGATCCAGCAACTTGGCAGGAGACTCTCTGTTCTCTAATACTGTTGGAAAGCTCTGGAATCTTCTACCCTCTGAACTCATATCTCTGTCTTCACTTACACTTTTTAAACAGAATCTAAAACTATTTCTCAATACGCATTGGTTATGCCCCTGTACTAACCCTGACTAACTTTCTGCCTTTACACTAATAAATACTCTTCACCCTTATAGTCTTATCCTCTAAGAACCAAATGACCGTGTTATTGCAATTTAAATATATGTATATATATATATATGTGTGTGTGTGTGTGTGTGTAAATAGTAACACCTCTTGTACATTACACTTTGCTATTTGTGTCTTGCTCATGATGAGTACTGTATTAGTATTTTATTATCAACAGCTGTTTCAACTTGGATTGTTTCAACTTTCTATATTGTATTTCTATGTGTTTTGGAGCTTTTCTCCCCGGGCCTCTACTAAAAATGGACATGTATCCAGTTAGACTAGCCCGGTCAACAAATGTAAAATAAATAAAATTTCTGGTGATATTCTAAGGGGATCCAGTATCTGTCTGCTTTGGATGACGTGATTGACAGACCTCGATGCTTTGCCAGAGATGGCCTGCATCTGTCACCCCTGGATTTCCGGATACTGGCTAAGGCTCTTGCCACCCCTATAGTGCCTTTTTTAGGTGATGTTCCGAAGACCAAATTACCACTGTAACAGCTATAAATAAATGCAGTCTGAGGGTCATGCTGCTCAATGCTAGAAGTCTAAATCTCAAGATGCACTTGCTTGAAGCACTCCTCAAAATGAAGAGCATTGACATTTGTGCTGTAACAGAAACCTGGTTTAAAGCAGCAGAAAGTACCCCTGCACTACCAGGCTATAACTCATTCTACACCTTTCAGCCTCAGAACATGGACCAAAGCTCCAAAGGCAGTGGTGTCTTCATATTCATAAAGGATATGCACACTTCCAGACTAGTAGTCCAGCATAACGCATCTGAGATAGTTCAGGTACAACTAACATTGGATAAGACAGCTATTCGGGTCATAGCCTGCTATAGGTCCCCAACCATGTCCCAGGACTCCCACTGCATATTCCTAAGCACCCTGGAAGCTATCAGGGTCCAACCCAGCACTCTCATACTAGGTGACTTCAACTACCCCCCCATCAACTGGGAAAACTACTCATGCACCAATACACTGGCCAAATGCTTCCTGGAATTCATCAGTTCCAATGCCCTGGACCAGCTAATTCTTACTCTCACTAGAGGAAGCAACATCCTTGACCTGGTTATTACTAACATGGGCAACAGTTACTCTACAACAATAGTCAATTCCTCCCTGGTTAGATCCGTCCACAAAGTGATCACTATGGAAATCCACATCTCACCCACAACCCCCTCAAAGGTAACCACCATGAAAAACTTCTCCAAAGCTGACTTTGGGCTCCTAAAAACAGAGGTGGCTAACTTCACGGCAACCATGTCAATGGAAAGTAGGTGCATGACTGCCGAATCATATACCAATGCACTGTACAAACATGTACATAAATGCATGGACCTAGCCATACCCAATTGAACCAAAACACTGTCCTCCAAAAAAAAGGAAGCCTATCTGGTGGTCCCCTGCCATTAATAAACTCTACAACAGAAGGAAGAAACTGTTGCAGAAAAAGGTGAAGTCCCAAGACCGAATAAACTACCTTATTAGCCTCAAGAAAAAGTTGAGATCCTCATCAAAACCTCTAAAGACAGCTACGAAGGCAGACTTGTGGCAGACACTAAAAAGAACCACAAAGCCTTCTATGGTTATATCAAAATCTTCATGACAGCACCCAGGTTTGCTCTGAGTTATTGCACAATGGTACCTCCTATAATGAGCCAACAGATAGTCAACATACTGGCCGACAGATTCAGTGCCAACTTTACCCCTATCTACCCTCCTAAAGGACCAATCACAATACTGGAGGAATGCCAGGCGCCCAGCATTACTGCAGCACAAGTTAAAGCTACATTGTCCAAGGCCAAGAATACAGCTTCCATGGGACCTGACAATATCCCTGGATGTGTTCTACATGAACTACAAAGTGAACTGGCACCACATTTGTGTGCCCTGTTCAATCACAGCCTCACCTCAGGCTTTGTCCCTACCAAATGACACACTGCTACAGTCATTCGTCTCCATAAAGGGTGAGCAACTATAGACCCTGGGAATTGTTGCCCCATTAGCCTGAGTCTGATATGTATGGCTATGGAGTGCATCATCATAGCTATAATTAACAAGGATATAGAGAATCTCAAAACTCTAGATCCCACACAATTTGGTTTTGTGAAAGGTAGATCATGCCTGCTCAACCTGGTTGACTTCTTTGAGTCAGTCACCAGAGTTGTGGATGAGGGAGAGGCAGTTCATACAGCCTTCCTCAATCTGGCCAAGGCCTTTGATACCATTCCCCACTCAGGAATTATTAATAAACTCACCAAACTAGGCATTGGGGTTGCAAATTAGCTCACAGATAGAACCCACAGTGTGAAAGTAGCGGACCCCAAGTCAGACTGCTGACCAGTCACAAGTGGAGTCCCACAGGGATCAGTCTTGGGTCCTCTCCTGTTTGGCATCTACTTCTCAGAAGTCCAGGCCAACACAGAGGGACTCTGTCTGCCCAAATTCACAGGCAACTGCAAGATGGGAGCCATTATTAACTACCCAAGTGATGTTGACATCCTACAGAAAGGCCTCAATAAGACCAATGACTAATGTTGAAACCATGGCCTTAAGCTTAATGCCAAAAACTGCGTTGTCATCCCCTTTGGGAAAAACTCAGTTCCCATGATTAACACATTGATGGGAGCCCATTGAACACTGAAGGTGTCATAAGAGATCTGGGGACACAGGTAGACAGCAACCTCTCCTTCAACCATCACATTGCCACTGTTGTCAGAAACTCTTTCTATGTGGCACATCTCATTACCAAGGGTTTTGCATCCAGAAGAAAGAGGTCATCATCTCTCTCTACTCTTCCCTCATTAGGCCAATCATCAAGTATAATGCCCCATTTAGCATGTACCTCACTAGACACATGCAACAGCTGGAAAGGCCACAAAAGTACCTCACAAAGAGGATCCTAGGCCTTAAACATGTGTCATACAAGGACATACTCCAAAACTCCAGCTATTCTCTGTCTCATATCGTCTACCAAGAGGCAAACTCTGTTTGTCTTACAAAGACATGTCGGGGGGGGGCGGAGCCTAGATGGCCAACTCAGAGCAGTGAATTTTGAGAGCTCCATAAGCTAGTATAATAATATAGGAAAATGTTATTCTTTTCAAGTGTAAAACATCAGAAATCTATAGATAAACTCTAAACTATATAAATATCAATTTTGGTAGAGATATGCAAAAATGTTTCTTTCAAGTAACTTCAAGATATATTGAGTCACTGAATATGAACAACTCAAGGAATTCTCATCCAGATGCTGCTTTGAAAAAAGAACTGCAATTGATGACATTTACCATACAGGAACTATCTTTGAAGATGGATGGCTTTAAAAAAGACTTAGACAAATAAAGAGACTTCTCTAAATTACACTGAAGGGAGACTCAAAGTTCCAAAAAGAATTTCTGCTTAAACAGAATACATGGCTGTTGGTAATAAAATAGATGACTTAGAAAACAGGGAAAGGAGAAACAACGTAAGGATCTTTGGTCTGCCTGAAAACACTGAAGGAGAAGACATTATTTCATTCTTAATAACCTAGATTCCTGAATTTTTAGACTTGAAAGAGGGACTTTTATTTGGAATTGAAAGGGTGCATTAAGTATTGAGGAAACCTGCTTCTAACTCAACAAATACTCCACCTAGATCCATAGTTATAAATTTTCTTTCATTTCTGGACAAGGAACTAATTATTAAAATCTGCTTGGAGAAAATCATCCTTAAAATACAATCAAAGCCTGATAAGGTTTGACAATGATTATTCTTCCAGAATACTAGAACAAAGGAAAAAAATCTGGCCAATAATAAAACTGTTGAAACAAAACAACATTAAAGCACAGCTGGCCTTTCCAGCAAAGATAAAAATACTTTTTACCAATGAGATGAGAACCTTTAATGACTTAGAAGAAGCTATTATATTCATCAAAAATAACAACATAGTGTCTATCCCAGAAGAAATGGAATGGATGGCCCCTACTCTTAAAAGAATAAAAGAAACAAATACTTGGACTGATGCTAGAAAGAAGAAACAAATAGCGGTCCCAAAAAATAACTCTTACAGCTACATCTCTCAAAGTATCAACTGATATGGTACATCACTTGTCATCTGTTTTTATTAAAAAAAAAAACGAGGGATTCTTAAACAACTGAGAAACAGTAATGATTTATTCAGAATGTTCAGAGAGTCCAATAATTCTTCACAAACAAAGGTAGGTCAAGATGGGTTACTATTTACATTATATATAAGCCAAACAAAGCAACATATAATACAAACATAGAAGTTTCTATTCCCCTACTTGAACTCAATGAATACTTATCTTGTTCATTTTTCATTGATTTTACTTATAATAATTTAAGTAATTAATTAACTAATTCAACAAGGTACCATTCATCAGAGTTCAGACTTAAATGTAACAAATTAACATCATATATAATAGTAGTAACAGTAGACTGTTTTGGAAAAAAATGTTGTCATGGAGATTAATGCCTTCTTTAGTTAAAGTATGATTTAGAAATGTCATGTATATCCTGGTTAAATAATAATAGCAAGCTCTTAGTACAAATGCCATCATTATTCTGTCTAAATATAGTTAATGTCAATTATGACAGGTATCACAGCTACGAGTGCTGTTTGATCAATCCTGATATAGTGTGCGTGGATGCAGCTGTGTCTGGCAGCTTGTACAAATGTCATTATTATTCTGTCTAAACATAGTTAATATCAATTATGGCAGGTATCATAGCTTTGAGTGCTGTTTGATCAATCCTGTTACGGTGTGTGTGGATGCAGCCATGTCTTGCAGCTAGTACAAATGTCATTATTATTCTGTCTAAACATAGTTAATATCAGTTAAGGCAGGTATCATAGCTTTGAGTGTGGTTTGATTAAGCCTGACATGGTACATGTGGATGCAGCTGTGTCTGGCAGCTGTTGTATGTTGCTGTTTTTGTCTTTGGAAAGCTGTGGGTTGTGGCTTGATATCGAGGTTTACTGATGCTTGTGCATTAGGAAGAGACATTTGGTGTTTTAGTCTGGATCCAGGGAAAGAGGGGTGGATTAAACTGTGATTTGGGATATTTTGGCAGAGAATAGTTTGTTTATACATCTGCTTAGTGCGAGGTGGGAAGGCTAGACGAATGTGTGATCTCTTGTTGTGGCGGTTTGTTGGGAGTTTTTTTCTTTTTTTATCTGTTTTCTCTCAGTTCTTTTCCTGGCTGCTGCCTCATTGAAAGGGAAGGAATTTAGGCTTGAATTTGCAGTGAAGTGAAGCTTTGCTTCAGGTGCATCGTGAGCCTCTGGTATGCAGTACACAGATATACTAACAGAAACAAATGATCCCAGGTTACTATGGTAATGGAATCAGAGTGACAATAATGCTTAATGGCTCTGAGGAGCCTCCGAGATGATTCTCGACAATGAAGTATATGGTTTTAAAAAATATATATATATATATATATATATATATATAATAAAAGGGCTGTTTTAAACCACATGTACACATATTGATGGTCTCACAACACTTCATTTAGCTCATTAAGTTGATTCTTGATAAAAAATAAATAAATAATAAGCTCAATTTTATATTTAAAATGTATTTTGGTCCAAAAACATTAAGGACTTACATAAGAGTGGACGTCTGAGTTATTGTGAAAGACTAAGAGCACTTGGTCTTGTTCAATACCCTTTGCAATGGTCTGGGAGGTGAGCTTGCTCAGACGTGTTGGGCATATGGAGATAGCTGATTCTAGGGGTGTTTGGGGTTGCTGGGAAGTGCTAGAGAGTCATCAGATTTCCTTTGTGGAAATATCTGTGGGAATGGAAGGTACGTTAAGTAGTTCACTGGCAGAGTGGCCACTGCATGGAACAGGCTGGTAAAATGGAAAAGGACAGATATTGGTTTGGATATTTTAAGAACAGCCTGGAAACACACCACATGAACAAAACTGGATGGGCATTTGTTGCTCGTGCTTGACATACTGACATGTGTGTATGTAAGGGTGGAAATATACTTATAACAAATAAGAAAGTAGAAGGGTCTCATAATTTAAAGTCTATGGACTGTATAAACATGCTTTGGAAGGAGCTAATAATAAGAATAAGCATTACAGTTTGTGGTGTCTCAAATAACTAAGCAACAGCCAGAAAAAAAAAATCACACACAGTAGTTACGTAATGTATGATTTTTAGTAACTCTAGACTTAAAATATATAATCATCATATAAGATGAAGCAGTCTGCTGAATTTAGACATTAAAGACAGGATTTAATAACATGGGCTTGTGTATAATAACACTACTGTCTTAACTTGTCATAAATGACATACACTACATTGAACATCGAGGGGAAGCATGATGATTTTCTTATATAAGTAAATATGCATAGCAAGTCATGTAATTGCTTTAACTTGAATTGTAGTTTTTGTAACCCATCTTGAGCATATATAATACTTAAGTGGTTACCAAGGTAACTAATGCTTTATACATGACATAAAACTGACAAAGTTGTTCAAGAGAAACAATAGAAGCCTGAAACCGAAATGTCACAGAATGTAACAATCATATTCTGAACAAATAGAATTAAATTGACAATAGACATTCAGTTTAATAACATGGGCTTGTGTATAATAATACTACTGTTTTAACTTGTCAGAAATGACATACACTATATTGAACATCAAGGGGAAACATGATGATGTTCTCATACAAGTAAATGTGCATAACAAGTCATATTTGCTTTAACTTGAATTGTGGTTTTGTAACCCATCTTGACCATACATAATTCTTAAGCTGTTACCAAGGTAACTAATGTTTTATACATGATATCAAACTGATAAAGTTTTTCAAGGGAAACAATATAAGACTGAACTAGGAATGTCACAGAATGTAACAATCATATTCTGAACAAATAGTATTAAATTGACAATAATCACTCATTTTAACCTTTGCTGATTATACAAAATAGAATGCTGCCATTTAAATCAAAAATGTTCATTATATGCCATAAAATGGGACTTTATGAATATGGAAAGGGAACTTGTAATCATTAATCACAATAAGTGAATTTGTTGTTTTTAACTTATAATTTCACTCATGTTATAATAATAAATGACAGCTATGAAAATCCTTATATGTAGGAAATGGGGGGAAGAAGGATGCACTGATAATTAAAATGCACTTTCTTTCATCAATGTTCACATAAAACAAACTTGATGCTTTAAGTAGTTTAGCAACAAAAAGTGATTACTTAAATGCTGGCAAACAATGAAATGTAACTTCTGATATATGCAGTAAAATACATTGTATTATAAACATTAGGTATATATATTATTATATATATTATTACCATCTGTTTATATTAAGTAATACATTTTGAAAGACATCAATAAGGGTGAATATGTTAAATAACTGTGTGCTATAATCTTTTACTGAGGTTTTATATAAGATACATCCTACTTTACTATGATTGAATTGCTTGTTATATATCTTTCATGTAAATAATAATTGCTTATACAATAAGTGGACATTTGTATTGTATTAGAATTCTGTCTAATCTACAATAGTACTATATATGTTCAAAATAATATAAATATTTCTTATTCCTATTACAAATATTGTCCATATGATAATTCAATTTATGGAGATCAGATGTTCTGGATTGTCAAGGTATGAGTGATAATCTGATGGATTTAGGTTTATCCATCAGATTAGGAATGATTTTCATTCCATGGCTAGTGTGGATCTTAGTTTTGTTAACATTTATTGATTTAAATTTGTTATTTCACAAAAACATTTTAGTATGCCTGACCAAAACATTACTTTATTGGTAAACACTCAAAGTATAAAACTGATAATTTCTTTTAAAAGCTCAAACACATACTTTATAGTTATCAGAGGAAAATGTTAATAGTCACAACAAAACAAAAAATACATAGTCTAAATAACCTAAGATGGATTTAACTTTATTATCTTTAAATACCAATGGCTTAAACAATCATAGCAAGAGATCAAATCTACTGAAATATTTAAAACTGAACAAAGCACAAATTGTCTTCCTTTATGAAACTCATTTCAAAGCAAATGACAATTACAAGTGGAATTCTAAGGAATATATGATACTGGGGCAATCCACTTATAAGACAAAGACAAAAGGGGTAACAATTTTTTGGAAAACAAATGTGATTAACCAGAAATAATTTATAAGTATGAAGATAAAGAAGGCCTTATGGCATTAGTAATAGTTAAATATAATAACTGAATATGGATCCTAGCCAATCTATACTGGTTCCCAGGCATTGGAACAGGAACTGTTAAAAACACTTTGATTTCATTTCCAATAATTATAAAGGCAACTTAATATTAGGAGGAGATTTTAACTGTATATTTGATATTTTTGAAACTACAAATAAAAGACTGCTGCATACATCTGCTGTATAAAAAGCTTTAAACAAGTGGGTAGAATAATTTCATCTTGTACATACTTTCAGATTTAAAGAAGATAAATCTTTATTGCTTTCCCATCAAGATCACAGATTTGATACCCAAACTAGAATAGATAAAATATTTGCTGCCCATGAATTACAGTCTAAAATCATTAATTTCTCAATCACTCCCTGCCCCTTTTCAGACCACAATTCATTGATACTAAAACTTCAAAATGGGTACAAACCATTAATCTTTAACTCCAGAATTCCAGCATATATAATTAAAATTAAAGACTTCAAACCCTGGTTATTATCTGAATTACAGTTCTTCTTAGATGTTAATTACACCACAGAGATAAATAAAATAATGATATGGGACTAATTAAAAGCTTACATATATGGTAAAACCCTAACTTGGTATAAAATAAAAATCAGAGAATGGGATTCTGAATTATTACATCTACAATCCAAACTTTTGTCAGTAAAAGCTGAGAAAATCAAAATCATTAAACAATAAATACAATGAAATTCTAAGACATAAAACTAGTTTAGCTTTAGAAAAATTAAAAATTAATACCTTGGCCACTTCTCCCAAATATCTATATAATTTATCCACAAGAATCAAAATAGAATCAAAAGCTAATAACATTAGAAGTATCTTCCATGAAAAGAAAGGGAAAAATGTCTCGGGCATAAGTGACATTCTTGATGCCTATAGAAATCACTATATGGAACATTTCCAAAAATAAAATATACATATATTGAGCAATTAAAGCTAGATGAAAAATGTTCTAATATAAAACAAAACACAGAAAAATTAAAACTAGATCTGCAAGCACCCATATCCTACAAATAAATTATAGATACAATAAAAGAGGGTAAATTAATAAAGCTCCAGGTAATGATGGCATAATTATGGAAATATATAAACTTTTTCTTTCAAATATAATATCTCTCTTCCATAAACCTCTATTATAAATTAATTCATAAGCTTTAATACCACCCTCTTAGAGATATTCCTTAATTACACCAATCCTAAAGGACAACAACCCCCCAAACCTCTGTACCTCAGATAGACCTATATCATTATTAAACAATGACTATAAGATATTTATGATAATATTAACTAACAGAATGAAAATACCACTATCCAAAACAACAAATAATGATCAAACTGGATTTATCAGAGACACACACATGATAATATTAAAAGGATAATTTATTTTATAGATTATGTTAATAAAATAAAGAAAAACTCATAATTGGCTTAGATATAGAGAAAGCCTTTCATTCCCTAAATTGGGACTATTTATTCAAAATCCTAATGCTATTTGTATTTCTGACAGCCTTTCTTCATCTCCTAAAGAATATATATACAAATAATTTAGTGTATATCAAGTTAAGTCCTTTTACCTCTGAATCTATACATATAACAAAAGGCACTAAAAAAGGATGTCCCATGTCACCAATTCTATTTGCTCTGGCTATTGAAATATTGGCAGATTCAATTCATAACAATATAAAAATCAAAGAAATAGATGTTTATAAACAAGACATTTCTAAAGTAATGCGATTTGCTGATGACATATTGCTAACATTATCTAATACAAAAGAGACATTAGAAGAACTAGATATATTAATTGACAAATTTCACATGACTTCAGGACTCCATTTCAATAAATCAAAATCAAAATTTTAATTTTTAAATAAAAAAAGAACTGCAGACTATGGGGGATCACATAATAGGGAAACAAGAATCTACCTTAAAATATCTAGGAATTGAATTATGCAAGGATAATAATGAATTAGTCTCAAAAAAACTACAATAAAATCATCAATACAATTAAAATCTCTGTGGAAAAATGGAACAAAATAATATTAACATTCGAATATAGACTACAGTTAATAAAAATGGTTTTACTGCCCAAGATCCTATATATAGCCTTGGCAGTACAACTGTTACCAGAAAGGAATATACTTAAAGAAATAAATTCATGCCTAATAAACTTAATGGTTTCCCAAAAGAAACAGAATAGCTTTAATACATCATATTAGCCCATGGAAAGAGGGAAGATTAAACATTCCTGATATAGAAACATATATAAAAGCATTAATTTCTACAATAATCTCAGATTGCAAAGAATTACTAACTGTAATATCAATAAATTAATTTGATTTACAAAATAATTCAAATAACAGATACAAAATTTGCCATGGCACCTATTATGTATTAGTGTGCAATAAAACATCACTAAACCCACTAAAACTCATATGATTAATTATTACATTGACTCATTTAGGAAAATTATTAATGCAAATATAGATTTAAAAATCTGGTTTGATCTTTTAACACAATTTATAGTTATAAAAAACTTTCCACATAAAATATATAGAGAAATTATTAATTCCTGGGAATAGAAAGGATTAGTTTGTTGGCTCCAATGTAGCAAAGAACTAAAAGTTTTAGATATGCAAGTAATAAAAACAACATGCAAAATTCCACAACAGGACTGGCTAACTTTACAGAGTATTCTGTCATATTTTCAAGATTTAAGTGGTATAATTAACAATTCTTCATTTAAAGAAATACCTAAATTTATGAAATACATATATGAAATCATATATAATGACTTTGACATGGGAAACAGTATTTCAAAATTTTACAAAATATTGATAAACTATAAAACAACACCCAAAACCTTATATTGGAAATATATAATAAATGACACTCAATACAGCTAACTGAAGATATTAAAACAAATATTTTATTATTGATAAAATATGCATACTTTACACAATACTGGAAAGTTTTTAATTGGAAATGCTTGCACAGAGCATTCTTAACCCCAGACAGAATAGGTAAAATTTGTTCTTCCATAAAAGGAATATGTTGGAGATGTGAGCAAGTACACAATGCAGATTGGAACCATATTTTCTTTGATTGTGTTAAAATTAAGCCATTTTGGAATGGTATTAATAACTTTCTACAAGCTTTATTTAATTAATCATTTTATTTAACTAAAGCTCTTGTATTATTAAATGTGAACGGAGGTCCTCATTTGAATAGGTGAAACATGCATCTAGTATGGACTATACTTGCAATTTCAAGGAAGTGTATAACAAGAAGATGGAATACAAACACAATACCAACCTTGGAAGACTTCTATAGCCTACCAAAAACCACAGCATTATTGGAAATTAAAATTAAAGAACTAAGAATTTATCCAAAGCCATTTATCAACAACCCTTGGGGAAAAGTTTTATCATTAATTGACACTATACAATAATTGATCAGACGTGGCTGATAATGGATTGGACATACTTATAAAGTAACTGTATCATTAAGATCTGTTATAGTGTCAGGCTAATGTAAATAGTGTACATAGTTATTTAAGATGTTATGTATAAATACTATGGAATTCATTCAAATGTATTTGAAAAAGAAAAAAAAAAATTTTTGAGAAAAAAAAGCCATGTCTGACCCAGCTCTGTTAGAAATGTTACATCTAAAGAAATTCCAATCCCTTCACACCACACGCTCCAGAAACCTCAACCTCATTACCACAATCAACAGAGCATGTTGGAAGGACAGGTTCATAACCCAGAGACTGCCCATGTGCTGGAATAGACTTCCCATACATATTAACCAGAACAATTGACTGGCCCTCTTCAAGAGAAATCTTGATGAGTGGATGGGAAATAGAAAGTTCACCCCAGGGATCACTCCAGTGGCCCTACTTAATAGAGGCACTGGGAACTAATGTCGGGCAGCACTATGCTAGGGCACTTCTATGGGCTTGGCTTGTAAAGGTTCCATAGCCATTAGGCTAGTACACATCTATGAACCTATGAACCTATATTTTCTAACATGAAGCAAATGTGCTGTGGTGAAACAGTCCATCAAAAGAGGCCTGAGTAGAAAAGTCTTTCTTAAGAAGGTTTCTCATATCTTTAAAGAAGGTGAGGAAGGTAGGGAAGATGAATCCTGCCCTCTGTCAAATTATGAAATGGATGCCAGACTCACTTAAGATCAGAATTAAATATTTCCAGTAGACAGTACAGTATTTGAGGAACAGGAAGCTGAAAAGGTGTCTAAACCCTACTAGTACCACAAATATCAAACAAATGTCCACTTTGCATTATACATCCACTGAGTATTAGATCTGTGGTGCACTTATGTAGCGTGCCTATTACTTTAATTGGAACAGTCTGTGATGCAGTCATGTGGTATGCGTATTACTGTAATTGGAGCAGTCTGTGGTGCAGTCATGTAACATGTCTATTAATGTAATTGGAACGGTCTGTGATGCAGTCATGTGTCATGCCTGTTACTATAATTGGAACAGTCTGTGGTGCAGTCATGTGGCATTCCTATTATTGTAATTGGATCAGTCTGTTGTGCAGTCATGTGGCATGCCTATTACTGTAATTGGAACAGTCTGTGGTGCAGTCATGTGGCATTCCTATTACCGCAGATGGAACAGTCTGTGGTACAGTAATGTGGCATGCCTATTACTGTAATTGGAACAGTCTGTAGTACAGTCATGTGGCATGCCTACTATTGTAATTGGAACAGTCTGTAGTACAGTCATGTGGCATGCCTACTATTGTAACTGGAACAGTCTCTGGTGCAGTCATGTAGCATGCCTATTACTGTAATTGGAACAGTCTGTGGTGCAGTCATGTGGCATGCCTATTATTGTAATTGGTGCAGTCTGTTGTGCAGTAATGTGGCATGCCTATTACTGTAATTGGAACAGTCTGTGGTGCAGTCATTTGGCATGCCTATTACTGCAACTGGAACAGTCTGTGGTGCAGTCATGTGGCATGCCTATTAATGTAATTGGTACAGTCTGTGTTGCAATCATGTGGCATGCCTATTACTGTAAATGGATCAGCCATATAGTCAGCCTCAAGAGAAGCACTTTTGGGTGAGACTTCCCAGAAAGATGAGACAACAACATTCTGACTGGAAGGGGTCTCCATGAGGCCTGAAGAAAACATAGACATATTCATCTTGCTCAGAAGAGTATAAATCAGAATAATATTAGTTCTGTCTATGCTAGCTTTGTAGATGAACTTCAGCATTAGAGGACATCAGAGAAAGTCACAAAGGATTCCATCTCACCATAGACAGGCTAGGACATCCCTCATCCAGCTATCTGATAAGGGATCAGGGAGAAAAACTTGGGACACATGGTGTTGGATTAGGAGGCAAAGAGACACTTTGAAAAGACCAAGTGTTAAAATATTTTCCTTTGTGCTGATGGACTGAGTACCCCTTTGGGTCTCCCATGAAAAGAGGCCATAGTCCTAGTGAGACTAACTGGCCAATAAAAGCATACAAAGTAAATAAACAATAATTATGTGATAGCATAATCTGTCATCTACAGAGCTGATCTACCCAAAAATGTTTTTTTTTTTAATAAAAACTCTCTGTATTGCCATTGGCACATTCAAATGGCCTATCAGCACAGTCTCATTTTTTTTCTTGATGAATCAAATTGTCACCATGTTGTCAAACCAGACTGAGAGAACTCTTTTGGAGACTGAGCCCAAGACAGATTTTAAGGTACAGCAGAACTAATTTATGTATTTGCATTTTTTTTCCAAGACAGTCCAACTGGGTCATGCAAGACCCTTTTCCAGTGTAGACCTGGAGAGAAAAGCTCCAAAAACATATGTATCTTCTGTCATCTCCATTCGGAAGATGTGGAGGTGAGAGTCTTCTGACATGCTGGGGCCATGGAGCATTTGTACATTGTAATACCCCCCCCCAACATAGGACAGATGCATAAGTGATCACAGTCAACTGAATAATCTGAATTATGAAGGAGGTCCTACTTGAACAATCACAAGCTTCAGCCACAAAACCACTGGTAAAGTATAAAATGTGGTTAATCAAATGGGGACAAGAAGGATATCAATGTGTTCAGATTACAGGAGTCAGAGAGTCGATTAGATTACTCTCGTGTGGAGCCATCAAAGCTTGAGAACTGCCACATTTCTACTGTCAGTGTGTAGGAGGGTACAAGGTTTACAAAATCTGTGTTCGTCCAATAAAAGTTACAAAATCATCTCTGCGTTTCAGTGTCTTTGTGTTTTCTGGGAAGACAGAATGAGAGAGAATGAGAAAAAGAGAGACTGTCTGATTCAGTGACAGACACTTGTCTGAGGACACAAAAAAACTTGATGAATCCTGATACTGAGAGAATAACTGATAAACGTTAGAGTTTGAAACAGTGAAAGGTAAGATTTTGTTAGGTTTAGTGTTACACCATTGGAGATTAGGCTGGACCATCAGGTGACCAGTCATCCAAATGAAGAACAATCTTGAATCATGTAGCCTGAGGGGAGCTGCTATGGAAAGCATGAAAATGGTGACCACCATGGGAGCAAAGGCGAGCCCAAATGGAAGAGTTGGGGGTGATCACCATGGGTGCAGAGGCGAGCCCAAATGGAAGAGTTTGGGGTGACCACTATGGTTGCAGAGGCAAGCCCAAATGGAAGAGTTTGGGGTGACCACCATGGGTGCAGAGGTGAGCCCAAATGGAAGAGTTTGGGGTGACCACCATGGTTGCAGAGGCGAGCCCAAATGGAAGAGTTTGGGGTGACCACTATGGTTGCAGAGGCAAGCCCAAATGGAAGAGTTTGGGGTGACCACCATGGGTGCAGATGTGAGCCCAAATGGAAGAGTTTGGGGTGACCACCATGGTTGCAGAGGCGAGCCCAAATGGAAGAGTTGGGGTGACCACCATGGGTGCAGAGGTGAGCCCAAATGGAAGAGTTTGGGGTGACCACCATGGTTGCAGAGGCGAGCCCAAATGGAAGAGTTTGGTGTGACCACCATGGTTGCAGAGGTGACCCCCAAATGGAAGAGTTTGGGGCAAACACCATGGTTGCAGAGGCGACCCCAAATGGGAGAGCTTGGAATTGACAGTGAACAGCTTTAATGAGAAATGAAGGATGTTTACGGACTCCTTGTTGACCTTCAGGCAGAGGTAAGCATCTTTGAGGTCTAAAGAAAGCATCCAGTTTCCTCCAAGGACACATGGAAAGATGAGCTGAACTGTAACTATTTAAAATGACTCCTCGAAACAGATAAATTTAGGCTACTGAGATATAGAATGGCTTAAGGGTCCTTGTCTGTGAGCATTAAAAAGAATCTGAAATAATATCTTATTCCACTCTTGTCCAGAGGGACCCATTTTTATGGCTCTTTCATTGATGATGTTGAACACGTCTAGTCTTGCTAAACAAATATGAAGGAGTAAAACATTGGGTCGGTCAAAAAAAGTAATTATCTCAAGGTTGCAATCTCCATGACCAGTGTGTCCTTGGGGATCTTCCTCCAGACCTCAACTCTCTTCTGACCTACCTTGAGCTGATAACAGTCATGGAAAAGAAACATGATTGGTGTAATGTCTGCAAAAGTGACCATGGGCTCCTAGACGTTATTGTGGCTCTGGTGCTCTTGGTCTATGACCTTGCGTAGGAGTAATGTGTGGTAACTGTCAGATCCCAGCTCTCTCTTTTTGCTATGGCTGTTAGGCACATTGAAACCACACCAAGTACTGGCTCATCTGCACTCTGGAAGATGAAACTGGACATGGTGAATTTTAACTTTTGCTTCCATGGGGTCTGCCCCATTTGCTTCCTACAAGCAAATGAAATTGCAAAGGGGTGGAACTGTTGTACAATGAAACTATGATCATGAATGAAACTTACTGTAAATTATGAAACAATGCAAATGATGTCCATGATGCCTGTATAATGGAGCTTTTCTCCTCGGACTGAAAAGGGGCACTGCGAAGTTGGACTTTCCCAGTAAATAAATGAAAATAAATAAATGTACTTTGAGTGCTCAGCAACTTCTGGGAAAAAAAGCAGGAGTCTCCTGAAAAGAGAATTTAAGGAGGTTTCCGTGGGGTTTCCAGCAAACACTGTAAGATGCATCCACAAGTACCAGCAAATAGAAATAACAGATTCTGCTACTGCAGCCATTTTCATGACATTCTAGAGCCCTATAATCTATAAAACAGTTTGCTGAGGCTCAAAGATGTCAAAGCCTAGACCTTAAATTTGTTATTTAAAGATCTGAGCAGAAATGCACACTTCCTTAATGAGAAATTGAAAATGCAGACAGTTATGCATCCAGATAGCTACAGTGGTACATGTAAATACACGTTTGTGTCCCAGAATTCCTTATCTGTGAGAAGAACAGCTGAACTCTGTAGAGTAGGAGACCTGCATAGGGATGCTATTGACACAGTGGCATCTGGCTTGGGAATCTCTGCCAAAATCAAAAGTTCCACTGGAGATGTAGAAAGCCAGTCCATCTTTTTAGGGACTGGAGCCAACATATCTGGATATCACTGGGTTATTACAGTGGTATGTCACCATTACATGTAGGCATTTTTTATTTTTCTGTTTATCTTTTATTTATTTATTTTTTTATAAATGCGTTAAAATAACATATTTTGCCCAAGCATGCATTTTTGAAGGGTATGAAGTCTGAAACTCAAACACCTGTCTATAAGGAATGGTCCTTTATTTTCTTTAACTTAGATTTGAGAAGCACAGATTCACAGATCAGGGAGAACAGACTTGCAGAAGAGTGCTAATTGGTGGAAACAGACATTTTTGCTCCATGGTTTGAAGTTGAGGGGTTCCAGATCAAGGAATGGCAGTGGGTACTACATGAGCCAGCTACAGCTTTGGGAACCAGTCAGGGGCAACAAGGCTACTGAAATCTCCAGCAGGGGAGAGAATATGGGTTCTGTGTGGCAACTCCAACTTTTCTACAGTAATTGAAATAATTCCCCAAACTTGTGGTTGCTACTGGGATGGAGGGGCATTATTCCCTTCCTCATCATCCACTTCTTTTCTAGCGGGGTCCATATGTTCAACATGGTGTGTCTCACATTTGCATTTTCAGAAGACTCGTAAGACCATAAATCCCATTTTGGGATCTGAGCAGAAAAGACACATCTCAGTGAAAACAATAGAAGGAAGGGTAGAGGGGCAGCAGGTGTAAAAATAGAAGGAAGGGTACAGGGGCAGCAGGCTAGGCATACCCAACTAGGCAAGATGGTCATGGGCAGATGTGTATTTGGCAAAGGCCAAGGCACATAAAGAATGAATCAAAAAGAGGGGCTGATGTATATAGACAGAATACCTGAAAAGCAGATGTTTTTGTGAATGATATTTGGAAGACAGTTACCAGAAGAACTATTCCCTGAAAGCCTAACATTTGAAGGGATAATGGGGCAGTGCCTGATCCCACAGTATCTGTCCCACTAATGACAGTGAGCACAGTGCCAGCAGGACTGACAGTGAAAAACAGACCACACAGACGGGTGTCATTTAACCTACCACTACGACAGCCAAAAAGGACTGGTATCTGAGAGGAATAGAGAAGGCCAGTTCCTATACTGCAGGTATTAGGAGTACAGCTGCTTAGTCCAGCAGTGCTGGAGAAAAAGATGTACCAGCTGGAAATATGTCTGGACACATCTAATGCCCTGGAACTAAGGATATAGTGTTGTCAGCCTTGGATAAAGTACATGCTTAGAGCCTTTTAACTGCAGCCACTAGCAAGTTATAATCTGTGGTGGAGAATTAAGGAAATATTGGAATGAAGCACTGGGTGAAAACTGAGAGCCAAGGAGAAGCAGCCAGAGGAACATAGACCCCATGCAAACCTCCACCACAAGACTCCACCTCTATGATCAATGTTACCTTAACTTACTCCATAAAACGGGCCACTAATCCTTAACAATTATGTTGGGAAATAAATACTTTGGAGAAGCAGAATGGTCTGCACCCAAGAACTCCAGAGCAAATGATGTGTGGATATGGGGGATTTGTAGGAGTATACAGACTTATGTCAAAGTGCAAGTTATAACTTCTAAAGAAAGTACGTTTCTCCTTTGATAAATGTTTCTTATATTTTAGCTCCCCACAGCAGAGCATGGGCTGCCACCAGCTTTTCTCCACATCTGCTAGGTATACAAGACCCACCATAGCCTCCCCATTCAGGGCCCAGAAGGACATTGAAGATGCGGGTGCAGCATCACACTGCTGCCCGGGACTGTGCCATAACCACGTCCCATGCTGCAGCAGCCTTGCACACTCTGCTATGGATGAGTTTGTGAGGTGCACACACTTTTTCATGCATGTGCAGCCTCCAGAACAAGTGGTACATACCTTGCAGTATGAAGCCTCCTAAACAAGTGGTACACACCTTGCAGTATGGAGCCTCCCAAACATGTGGTACACACCTTGCAGTATGCAGCCTCCCAAACAAATAGTACTTACCTTGCAGTATGGAGCCTCTCAAACAAGTGGTAAACACCTTGCAGTATGGAGCCTCCCAAGCAAGTGGGACACACCTTGCAGTATGGAGCCTCCCAAACAATTGGTACACATTTTGCAGTATGGAACCTCCCAAACAACTGGTGCACACCTTGCAGTATGGAGCCTCCAAAACAAGTGGTCCACACCTTGCAGTATGGAGCCTCCCAAACAAGTGGGACACTCCTTGCAGTATGGAGCCTCCCAAACAAGTGGTACACACCTTGCAGTATGGAGCCACCCAAACAACTGGTGCACACCTTGCAGTATGGAGCCTCCCAAACAAGTGGGACACACCTTGCAGTATGGAGCCTCACAAACAAGTGGTACATACCTTGCAGTATGGAGCCTCCCAAACAAGTGGGACACACCTTGCAGTATGGAACCTCCCAAACAAGTGGTACACACCTTGCAGTATGGAGCCTCCCAAACAAGTGGTACACACCTTGCAGTATGGAGCTTGCCAGGCTCTTACTGCTACTGTTGCTATAAGGTTGGGCTGCCTGTCTCACCCCAGGATGGGCAAGCTGACAGTGACTGCTCAATCCCATCTCGCACAGTCTCTCCAGTATCTGTCAACACATGATCTCAGGTTATCTGGGGCACAGGCAGAGCGTTACCCCTGTGTGGCATGTGGCCAGGATGATAAACAAATTACTGGTCTTTATGCATAAAGGCACAGGCATAAGCAGGTAAAAGGAGAGTGTTGTTCCTTTGCCTGGAGTACCGCACGTTTTTTTTCTAATCATAATACAAAGCCTTCCTCCCCCAAAGTCTTCCTCCTATGGTGCTTGATTATGTCATTAACTCTTATGCACTAACCTCCTTATCTCTCATGCTGCAGCCCAACATACTACAAACACTCACAGTTCTTCTTTGGAGCTAGAATATGACTTATGCAGGTGCACTGAGAAATGACAGAGGATGTTGTGAAATAAATAGGAGGCTTTAATCTACCAATGAAAAGAACAAAAATATTCTGTAACTCATATAATACTTCAGTAAAAGGAGAGTAAAGAAGATGTATCGATAAACAATATTAAAGGTAGAGTACTGATGCATCAATACATACCAAAAAAAAAAAGACTGAGCAGCCTGAAGCGATTTTGTTTACAAGTGAAGCATTTTTAATCAAGAGAAAGTATCAAGGTGCATGATGCTGAGTAGGAAGATGATGGGAAAATGCCCTAAGAGATTTATATATGGCTAGTAGTCATAAAGCCTGCAGTCTGAATCCTAAGGTTTATTGAAGATTTACCTGTCTTTATCAGATTAATATGTTTTGATGTGTCTGGTCCACCATAAGCAGCAAATAGTCTCGGGTTGAATTCAGTAAAGCCTACACAAAATTTTTTTCAGTGTGCACATCACAGCATGATGCGTACATGGGTACCAACAGTTTTAGATTCAGTAAACCCTGTGTAGCAGCGCGCAAGCATGCGCAAACAAGAAAACTTCCATGCAATGCAAATTTTGGCTTAAGTAGTTGAATTTCATGCAAATTTGCCAGGTGGAGCAATCCAAGAAGATGTAATACATCTGTGCAGACTCTGTGTCTGTATCAATAGTATATGCAGAAATTTTCCATATACAAGAGTCCATATTGAAAGAAGAGGATGCGAAAGTCCACAAATATGGACATAATTCCCCTGAAAAAGTAAGATCACATACATAAATGTGCAAAACATACATTGTGGATGTCTGAAAACTGTATAGATGATGTGAAATTAATACTTTTTTTTAATAATTTCCACGTTTGCGCTAGGCGCCACATTGCTAAACATGCTCAATATAAAATTTAAAAAAAAATTGTAAAATAACACTTATAATGTACTTCAGACAAATGTACTGTAAGACCTTACATTGGCTGTGTAGAATGGTGCATTTGTCCTGTTACCCAGCTTGCATGGCTATAAACCATTTACTTTCCAGGCTGCCAGCATGAATATTATGCAAATGAGGAATAATTGCCTTGGCTTTGTTGAATCTCTAAAAGGAGCAACCGTGTCTGCATATCCACTTCATGTAGGCTCCTACACTGTGTTTATATTCCCACTGGATATGGATGACATCAGGGGGATATGTCATGTTACTTGTAGGATTTTTTTGCTCAGTATCCATGCTTGTGCAGCATATTTGCTGCAAACAGTTTGGGTGTAGCTTAGCGTGTTCGCATGACCAGACCACGTACATGATAGTCGTGAAGTAGCCAGCTATGAATGAAAAACGGATATATTCAATTAATAATATATACTTTTGTATAAACTATGCTAAGTGACTCTGCACATAGTGCCGCATCACACAGGGCCTCTAAATAATGTCAATTATATCTTAAGCAAGAGAAATGCATCATAATTAGTCAATCCCACATGGTGGACCTACACCACAACTGTATAAAGTATGCACACACCCTGCATTCCTAATTTTTCCCTCAGTACTCTGAACCATTGGAGTAGAAGGACTGAGAATATGGTACTGATGCTGCTACTAGGATGCTGAAGATATTCTACATCTGTATGTGCTAGCAGCTGGGAAGGGAACAGGAGGTGCCCATCACCCCAAGAACAGACCCCAACTGAGTGCTACAGAGAGACACCTACAGGAACTACAGGGACAACAAACAAGAACTCATGTAACTCTTAGGCTAGGGTGGAAGCAGCACAACAAGAAGACAACCTAGGGAAATGATAACAGTGTCACAGGCATAGCAGAGCCAATACTCCACCCCATCCTAGTCAAACAAAAGGTATGTGTAAGCAGAGCATGTATCACAGGTACTTGCATCAGGGACCAACCTCCAAGATGATATGCAACTACCCCTTCCATCAGGGTGACCATATCTTTTCCCCTCCCTTGAGGTGAGGGTTGTGCAACACAACACTTTTCTCCACACCACCTATTACAACACAGTACACAATAAGGCACACACACCATGTACTGACACATGAAGAAGTAGGTTGTGTAGGCAGGGTGAATAACATTATTGGCAAAGGGGGCCACTCCATCAACTGCCAAGTTGGTTGCCATATCAGGCACACAACTGCCATCCTGACACAGTTTGCTAGGGGACATCCTTTCATATTTGGCACACCTTTTGCAGCTACACCACTGCTGTGTGGCCACATTGCTGGGGCCACAGCACACACACTGGAACTGTAACACTGCTGACAGGTGCACACACACCCTAATGAAATGTGCACACAGAAGAATGCCATAATGAACATCAGACACACATATTGAAGTTGGATAAGTGTGTGAGCCCTGCAATGAAGTCATGGTTCCATTGCCTTGATATGTTTGGTGGAGCCTGGCAGTATTGCCCAGAGCCTTGCAGTATGATCCAGGACTGCTGTACTCCGAATGTCATTCACAGATTGTCACAACATGCTATGCCACACAGCAAAGGGAAGGTAAACAGATCTGGGACTAACAGTGGCTAGGTCACCACAGCCAAAGTCACCTGAAAGTGCTGAGGGCAACCCACATAAATGTGTAGCAAAGGAAGAACCAACCTAGGGACCTGTAGACTAACACCTAATAGCATTCACATAGCTATATTAGGGACCTAGACGCCCAAACTCACTCTCACTCACTAGGGAATGTATTGATTGTCAACTGATTGATCATATATAGTCAAAAATGATGTGTCCGATTCATCACATCAATCATGCACTGACATACATTAGTGTACTAGCTGTGTCAGTAGTCTAGTGTATTATTACAGTATGTCATGTAGCTCACACACATGTAGCTTATTGTCTATTAGTTAGTGTGCTACTTGGACATACATTATGACATTATGGACCATATACATTATACCATTATAACATGTTGCCACCATGTGCTAGTAGACCCACATGACATTATATTCACATTCCACCACCAACCATATTCATGCCATCATTCCACAGAACATTAGTAAAGTCAGTGCAAATGTACTTCAGACTATTAGACTAATACATTACTGGGGATTCAACCGTTAACCCCTTTAAAAGTCAGAAGCTACATGCCAGTAAGTGTAGTATGAGTTAGCTTGTGTTCACCCACTTTTGTAGCCACACTAAATCAGTAATGTAATGTGCATCATGACAGTACAGTGTCAGTGTCAGGCAACAGGACAGTAAGCAGGTAAGTATGGTAGCAATGTAGGTTGTTGAGAACAGGTGGAATGTTCATCAAGCTTAATGTGCTCAAAAGAACTACAATTATGTTGAAAGAAGCAGTTAGAGCTCTAACAAAGATAAGGAAGTTAGCTTGTGAGAGAAGGGTGTTTCTCTAGATTCTGAGATATTGTTGTGTGCTATGATGTATGACAGTATTGTGTGTGTTATATATATATATTTTCTATTTGTGCTTCATATTAATTATTATACGCATTCACATTAAATATATTTATTTGCTCTCACAATTTGCTAAAAAAACACTATTTGTAAACAGGAAATTAAATTGTAACACAGCGCAGTGCATAACAGGCACAACTTACAGTGTGTGTGGAACACAGTTATGGAACAGTAAGTCTCAAAATGTAAGCAGTGTGCCTAGTGTAAGTGCACAGCTTAGCAATGTGCAAATGTTAAGCAATGCAGCTTAGCAATGTGCAAACAATCAAAAATGCCAAATCAAAATCATACCAATTTTATTAGAAAAAATAAAAATATAGAGATATTCATATATATATATATATATATATATATATATATATATATATATATATATATATATATATATATATATATATATATATATATATATATATATAAAATAACCTTTAATAGTTAGTTAGGGAAATACTTGCACTTTTGCACAACTTATATAGTCTTTTTGTAGGGGGGTGTTGGGACCCCACTAGGATGGGTTGTTGGGGGAGGATGTTGGATTGTTTATGGTGGTTAGATTTCTTGTTGTTAGATTTGTTTTTTTTGAATAGTTATTTTGATTTTTAGGAGTGACAGGTCGTTGAGAAAGGAGGACACACCTAGATATATATATATATATATATATATATATATATATATATATATATATATATATATATATATATATACATATATATATATATAACATATAGATATAAATACCTAACCCCTATGTTCACAAAAAAAAAAAAAATCTATTGAATTGAACAGCAAATTTTTGAAAAAAAAAAATTTTGAAAGCAAAATTTTTTATACACACAACTCAAGCACACCAAACAAACAACACACCACACCAGCACCACAAAACTCCTACCTAATCCAACACAACTACTAACAAAAACACCACTAACTACCATCCACTTACCACTACCCAAACCCTAACCCTATAGTTAAACACTATCGTGACAGTCACGTCCCCTAACCCTAACTCACTAAACCACCCCCTAACTCTACCTAACTCACCATTACACTTACCACACCCACACAATCTCCCACTTACCTGACCGCGCCCTAACTCACCTGCACACTTACCACACTTACCCCACACTGTTGCAATTACCCTGACAATTGACCGTGAAACAGAATAGGAAAAATAAAATGACAAAGGACAGAATTTCCTATTTCCCCTATGCTCTTTCTTTTTAGAATTTGGTGTAGTTCCTCTTCTCGATATTTTCAGTGTTCACTAGCACATCACATTTCAAATGTATGTTCTAATATTAATATCTAATAATATATATATATATATACACAATATATATCATCTCTGTCTCTGATATATATATATATATATATATATATATATATATATATAAATATATATATATATATATATATATTATATATATATATATATATATATATATATATATATATATATATATATATATATATATATATGGGATCACTCCAATTATGAACGAAAATTTCAAACTTTTCAAAACCACTTTTTAGAGAAACCCCGAAACCCGAAGCCACCAACGAGAAAATCCTGATCATCAGGAGTTCATCATTCTTCTCTTTTTTTGGTGTATGATGGTGAAGTCAGGTAAGTATCTAGGTTTAAATGTAAGTGTGTTAGTATTAGTTAGGTGTGGTGTAAGTGTGTTATGTGTGTGTCTTGTGTGTAGGAATGGTGTGTGTGGTGACGCTGTTTTGTTTTTTGTGTGTGCACCTTCTTGTTTGGAGTTTTAAGTAGGGGGTGTGGGGGGTGCAGGGGCCACCCCCTGCTTGTCTGTAGTTTAGGTTTGTGTGTTTGTGTTCTGGGGGACGGTGTGTGTATGTGTGTGTGTGTGTGTGTGTGTGTGTGTATGTGTGTGTGTGTGTGTGTGTGTGGTGTATGTTGAGTGTAGTTTTCAGTAGTTTGAATTTCGCGGTTTTGATGTTTTGGTATTTTAGTGTTTCGGGTATTTGGTCTTGTGATTTTGGGCATTTGATAGTTTGGGTTTTCGGTATTTAGTACTGGTTCTATATATATATATATATATATATATATATATATATATATATATATATATATATATATATATATATATATATATATAGATATGTGTGTGTGTGTGTGTGTGTATGTCTGTATTACCTACATACACAAATCATGGAGAGTAAAGCTGCACTACGCCACATATAAAGATGGACAGCGGACCAAAATTAAAGGCTCAACATTAGATAATGCACTTACAAAAATATGGAAGTGCATAGAATAACATGTGCTGCAACTGGAGGACTATTAGGACATCTGAAGTTCAGATTTCTGGCAGTCTTCTCTCACATCATGTGTAAATGATGCCACATTTGAAAGCACACCACAATTTAGTGTGAAACATGGGTTCCAGTCTGTAGATCGCGAGACAAATGCCCACGAGCTACAACATCAAAAGCAGAAGGCCGCAGCACTGCTAGACTGTAGAGCAGTGCGGCTGAAAGAGAGCTTTGCGTCGGGAGTGCACACAGATGTTAAACCCACCACATAGAGATGATCCCTAACAGAACTAAGTGGGTTGTTTCCTGACAGTGGAAACAGCCTCACTAAATATGCGATCCGCAACACCTACAAGAAAAAGGTGAACAAAAACAAAATAAAAAAAACAGCATAGCTTTTCTATGCGATTGTCAGCACAAGTAGTTGAACCAGGTGCAAGTAAACAACAAAAAAAAGCCAGCATACCTGCTATGTACATGCACAGAAATCCCTACACACAACCCTTGCAGGAAAAGCATAGAGTGGGAAGTTGCGAGCTGGGAACAGCCAAAGAAGCTGCACCTGCAGCTGCTAGATACACCAATGCACTGTTAGTGGCACAAGCACAGTCTCAATGGAATGGAAATAACGTGCCCTGTTAGAGCCTTCCTAGTGCATACCTCTCCACCTCGTAGAACAAACCATCTGTACAAAGCCATAATTAAAAGTGGGAGTAAGGCCCAAAAAGAGGAACAAAGTGCAAACTCAGCTGTTACAGACCTAGACAGAAGATAGAATAACAGGTTTCACATTAGCATGACTGTTCAGAAGGGTATGAAGTCTGAAACTCAGTTGTCTACCATTATGTCTAACCACAGTATTACCTATCCACATATGTCTCCATCTATTGCAGTAGTTAGTGATGTATGGTATGTACACTACTTACTGATATACCTATAACAGTCATCCACAAGTAAGCCACAGGTAAAGGAAAGCCAAAAGCACAACACAGACCTACATACATACAGACAATAACAGACAGTCTTGAGTAAGGCATAGTCCCGTAATACCAAGTGCATGATGACAATCATGTCATCACTGCTGCACTACCCCTTATACATGACATGCCCATACACCTGTGGCAGGTGTGAATGGGACAACCCTGGCAATTAATGACTACCTAACTAATGGTACAGAAGCAACCACTGTAGAAGGGAACACTGGCACGTTGGAGAGGGAAAGCACATATCACACACATAGGAATATACACCCACCTCACTGTCATCAACTGATCATATACTTCCGAAGCAAGATGTGTATTATGTGGGGGTAGTCTACCCAGTCCTATAGTTGTTGCAGATGGGGTACACACATATGCAGAGGCATGTAGGCAGAAAAGGGTGCTACACAGAGGAACATCCATAAATAATGTCTGTCTCTGAAACTGAGGCTGTGCACCACACCCTGATTGGTCATCTTCAATAGCTGGGAGTTAAAATGGTCCTGTGCAGTACAAGTAGACCCAGTGGTGTAAAGGCAAGCTGGATAGACACCTACATGACTACACTCAGTTGTCAATTCCACGGCTGAGTTAAATGAACATAGAGAATCCCTAGAAGCAAAGGTAGTAAGAGCAGGGTGATGTGTATACTGCTACAAAGGACCATTGTGGCAGACAGCTGCTATTCAGAAGGGTACAACAAACAAGGTGGTGTACTGCAGCATAACCATAGTCTGATAGTGGGCTATACCCAAGTAGTGTTAACGTACTCTGCCCTGCTGCACTGGATGTGATGGATGCTGACAGGCCAACCACAAGTAGTGTTGCCATGATGGAGTCTGTATAACAGTATAGCCTAGGTCAGCTTGGCAACAGATATTGGACAGTGCCCAGCCAGTGAGGCAAACCAGTGCTGGTAGTGGAGGGATACCTGTACCACTTAGAGTGGGAAGTCCTCTCCAAATGCTACTGGCTATGTGTGGAATGGAGAATAAAGGTCTGCAGGGGCTGTGCTATCACTGTCCACCAGGATGAGGGGGAAGTACTGTATAAATCACTGCCACACCAGCATGGACCAGATGCAACCACTGCCCAGGTGGCTGTGCTGCGAGCAGAACTATGACAGAGGGCAGTAAACAGCAATGACATGCCTAGTCTGGTAATGCAGAGTGTCCTTGGCACAGCAGATGACAATGTACTACAGGAGATGCCTTGTCGTGCCACCCTGCATTGTAGTATCACCAGGGTGTGGCAGAGGGCACAGGCATCTATGTCCACACCTCTGGCAACATTTGCAGATATTGATGTCAGCCAGTACCCACTCCGTAGTGGCAACTTTATCTTACTCATACAGTCAGATATGGATGGGAAAGATTCCTTGGTTCTGCTAACTACAGCACAAAATCTGGTGAATATATGCAGGTCAGACATCATACTTGGGGATGGCACCTTCCTTCCCAACATGTGCTGATATTTGCCGTCAGCTGTATACTTTACATGGATCTATTGGCACCCCCATCTCAGCACGAATTGTCCCCCTGGTGTATTGTCTAATGATATGGAAATCAGAGTCTGCATACAACAATATGTGGGACATATTGAAGGGTATGGCTGCAGATCAGGGATGCACCCTAACACCACAGTACATTATGACAGATTTTGAGAAGGCAGCAATCCATGCCAGCTGAAAGGCATTCCCTAAGAGTTTTCTGAAGGGGTGCCTATTCCATTTTGCACAGATCATTTGGTGCCAGATCCAGCATCACCACTTTGTGGCCTTGTATGATACGGACGCCATGTTTTCAATTGCCATCCACAAACTGATTGCACTGGCATTCCTTCCAGTGGATGAAGTTGTCCCTGCATTTCTGGACATTGTGGCTACCTTACCTGACTGTGCCAAGCCTATAGGTATTTTTCTGAACCATCATTATGTTCGTGGCCAACCTAGAAAATATGCATCCCACTGTTCAGCACGACAATGTCTGCCATCTTTTGGAATGTATCTGATGTGTCAGACATGGACTTCCCATGAACCAATAACCAGGTGGAGGCATGGCATCCTTGACTAAAAGTATTACTTGGACGCCCTACCATGCAGCTTTCCAACCTTCTGTCTGTTCTACAACAGGAACAGAACTTGACAGATATCTGAAGGGAGTCACTTTTGAGGGGAATGCCTGTGACACCACGTAGGAAGGCTATTCTTTTAAGGGAGCGTCACCTAAAACACATCTTGAGACATGAGTGTGACTACAGTGATGTGCAGGATTTCCTATGTGCTGTAGCACATTTCTACAAGTTGTGAATATATTTGGTTTTAGTACACACCAAGCACTACACACATCACTTTATCTGTTGCGTTAATAAAGGCTCTGCCCAGAGTACACTGATTTCACAGTACCACTTTCATGCCCCTTTGGCATCAAGTGCCGACCACTTGTACTACTGATGATGGCACATGGCTTCTGGGAGGGTGCAGAGTGTAACACTATGGGGGTTTGTGTCTGCCACATATGGTTAGGATGCAGGGGGATGTTCTATTACCACAGGGAATTGTCCAGAGGCATTTGTCCATCCAGCTGTCTCACACGGGGGTATCACGCTGCCTAGGCACCTGAATCCATGAAACATGCATCAGTATGAGTCAAACCTATGTACTTGCTGCAAACGCCTGGACAGTGGTAAGTCATACCATATCTCCCTAACACAGCATGTGGAAACCTTGAAAATATATGTCACAGTATCTGAATATATACATATATTGTGAAGCCATATGTTTGTATCTATGGCAGCAACAACACCAACATTCACTACAGTCCCCTGTGTCTGCTGGGTTTCACCACACATGCATCAACAACTGAACAAGTTGTATAATGCATTATGTTGTGTGCTCACTCATTGACAAGACTAATTGTGTTTTGCCACAGGCTTGCCCATCCAAATGCAAATAGACATATATGCCTAAATTGGGTACTGTTTTCACATAGCTAGGCTACAAAACAGTTATATGACTGCTAGGCTACTAGCTGCAGATGACAGTAAGAAGCAATGTGACTAAAGGCCTCCTAAGCTGTTCAACACAGGGCTTGTTTATGTCATCTAGAATTAGTTTATCTGGAGTCATTCACAAAGCAGACTTGAGCTGTGGTGCATGGGTTAAGTAGTGTGACTTCTAGTGTGTAAAACTAGATAAGAAGTGGT
>NC_056735.1:28823432-28938432 GCF_019279795.1 Protopterus annectens | reverse complement strand
GGATGCAGCCCCCCACATGGGGGGTGCAGGGGGGCTTGCCCCCCTGCCTATGTCTAGTGTAGGATGTATTGTTTGGTTGTAGGGGGAAGGTGTGTGTGTGTGTGTGTGTGTGTGTGTGTGTGTGTGTGTGTGTGTGTGTGTGTGTGTGTGTGTGTGCTGTTTGGTTGTGTAACTTTCGCGATTTTGAATTTTGCAGTTTTAAATAGTCGGTATTGTGGGGTTTCGGGCATGTGGTCTCTGTGTTTAAGTGTCGGGATTTTGGGCGTTTGGTATTTCGTAGTGATTCGATAGATATATATATATATATATATATATATATATATATATATATATATATCCTCAAAGAAGAAGTGTGAATCCCACATTGACTTCCAAACTGGTGTTGGTTTGCATTTTTTGGCCATTGCAGGTGGTGCTGACCTCCAAACTCTTGTACTCCTCAAGGCCTGCTGATTTCGTCCACCATATAATTACCTAAAGCCAAATTAATGTCAGACTTGAATAGTGCTGCATGCAATATGTTATGCATTCTGTAGTTTCTAAACTTAGCTAGGGATTCTGTTCTCACTGCAGCCAACATAGTGTGTGTGTGTGTGTGTGTGTGTGTGTGTGTGTGTGTGTGTGTGTGTGTGTGTGTGTGTGTGTGTGTGTGTGTGTGTGTGTGTGTGTGTGTGTGCGTGTGTGAGTGTATGTGTGTGCGCTGTGCAGATAGGTAGTGGTACTATTGTCACTGCAGCCAACTTGGTGTGTCTGGGTATTAGAGCATTTTACATCAGCCTATAGGATCATAGGAAGGAAGTTACTAGGCTAATGGCCCTAGGGCCCTTACAATCCTAGCCTAGTTCTTATCCTTATTTCTATGATTAGCACATATTGCCTCTGTCTAAGAGGGACACAGGTGGAATCCCTGGGGTGAATTTATGGTCATCCATCCAATCGTCCAGATTGCGTCTGAAGACAGTCAATAAGGTGTTCTGTTTGACATGAAGTGGGAGTCTGTTCCAAAGGTGTGGTAACCTCTGGGAGACAAATATGTCCCCCAGCAGGTTTTATTAATGTCACATACCAGGTCAAGGTCCTTAGAGCGAGTGATCTGTGTACTACTTGACTTACGGATATGCAGCATTTCCAATAAAGCAGGGTCAGACATTGCCTCATATGCAAGGCAGAGATCACCTCTGAGTAGTCTGTATGAAACAGAATAAACTGACATTGATTTCAAATGATCCCCATAGGACATATGCTGAACACCTTGAATGTTCCTTATGAGGAACCTTTGTGGTTTCTCCAATTGCTGTAGGTGCTTGGAAAGGTACATACCAAAAGGAGCGTTGTACTCAATTATTGGCCTGATGAAGGAAGAGTACAGGAAGGTTATAATTTCTTTTTTTCTGGAAACAATGCCCTTACCTATGACATGAGCAAGATAGAGTGTCCTTCTTACTACTGTGGAGACATGGTGGTCAGAGGTAAGGTAGGTTTCAACCTGTATGCCCAGGTCTCTCACCACTGAGTGTGTACTAAAGGTGTTGCTATTAAATGTGGTAGTTAGCAGGAAACATCGCTTTTACTGAAATTAATGATACTACTTTTTTGCATTTAGTTTAAGGCCATGACTTTGGCACCAGTCATTTGTTTTTGTAAGATCCTCTTGTAGGATGTTGAAATCATTTGGAGATTCTATGACTACTCCCAGTTTGCAGTCATCAGCAAACTTTGTCAGCCACAGACCTTTAGGTTTTGCTTGTATTTCAGAGAAATAGATTTCAAACAGTACAGGTCTCAGGACTGAACCCTGTGGAACACCACTGGCTACAGGTCTGGTGTTGGAGGTGGATTCCTCTATTTTGACTATATGGGTTATATTAGTGTGCCAGTTAGCAACCCATCTAATAATATAAGGTTGATGGCTAGTTGGGTGAGTTTGTCAATGATGCCTGAGTAGGGAATAGTGTCAAATGCCTTGGCTAAGTCTAGGTAGGCTGTATGCATACATTTCCCCTCATCCGGGGCCTTTGTGGCTGTCTTGAAGAAGTCCACCAGGTTTAACAGGCATGATCTCCCTTTGACAGATTCAAACTGAGTAGGGTCAAGTGATTGGAGATTACCTATGTCTTTGTTGATAAGGTCCATGATGATTTGCTCCATGGCCTTGCAGATAATGTTAGTCAAGCTAATAGGTCTATAGTTTTCAGGGTCAATGAATGCACCACCTTTGTGCAAGGGAATAACAGTAGCTGTTTTCCATTCGGCTGGTATGAAGCCAGTGCTCAGACTATGATTCAAAAAGTACCCAATGGTGTGGCTGGTTCATGGTGGAGCCAATGTAGGATGCAGCCTGGGATGTTATCAAGTCCAATAGATGCTGTGTTTCTGGCCTTAGAGAGGGGGTTTACGGCTTGCTTTAGAGATACAAGGTAGGGGACAGGTAGTAAAGATGTCATGTGGTACGTGTGGTGGGGACAGGGGAGTGATGTTTTCAAAGAACCTGTTGGCCAGCAGGTTAGCTATGTCCACAGCCTCAGTGTATGTGGTATCAGTAACTACCAGTTTGGCACAAATCTGGGCCTTTCCTTTTAGTTTACAGATGTAACTATAGAATGTCTTGTGGTTGTCCTTTGTTGAGAAAGCTGATTTGGACTCATAGTTTGCCTTTGAGGACCTCACAAGAAGTCTTATTTGCTTGTTTATGCTGAGGAGGGGGTGTTTCCAGTTTAGGAAGGCTCCCTCCCTCTTAGTCTTAGATAGCAATTTATTCCTGCTATTGTAAAGCCAGTTAATGGCAGTTGTCCACCAGGCAGGTTTGCTCTTCCTTGAGGAGCTTGTTTTAGTCCTATCAGGTATGTCAGAGTCAATGCAGTTATACAGCTGTTTTTATAAAGCATTGGTGCAGAGCATAGTTGCCTTTTCCATCTGAGGAAGGACGTGCAGTGAAACTATTTATATGATCCCATAAAAGGTTATAATCTGGTTTGGAGAAGTTTTTTAGTTTAGTTGCTGCAGAACACATTGCAGTTACTTTGAAAGAGAATGATTTGTGATCAGATCTCACTTGGGAGGACCTCACAGTGGGGGTGTAACAGTGGTCCACCATATTGGCAAGCACCAGATCCAGGATGTTGGCTCCCCTTGTGGAATTGTTAACCAGCTTGTCCAGGGCATTGCAGTTAATGAAGTAGAGGAACCTTTGGGCAAGTGAGTCTGAGCAAATGTAATCTATCCAGTCAATGGTGCCTACAAGCATTTATTCATACCTGAAGTGTCTCTGGGGAGTCATACTGCTTAACTAATCTGGATGTGTATTTATCTTTAATGAATAGTGATACACCACCTACTTTAGTTTTTCATGCCCTCAGTTTGAGGTTTGAATATGTGAAAAGGAGGTATAACCTGGTATGGCTGGGGTGCTCTCCACAGCCTTGAACCAGGTCTCTGTGACTGCGCAAATGTTTGCATCTTTCAAGGTGAGGACAGCTTCCAGTGAGTGCAGATTCTTGTTGAGACTCCTAGCATTTAGCTAAAGGACCTTGACTTTGTTTTTATATGGGGTTTTACATTGGGAATTTTGTCCTTGAGACACTGTCTAAAAAGGGCACTATGTGGGTGGCAAGAGCTTTGGCCAGTAGCCAAAATCCCAGGGGTGACAGATGACCATCTCTGGCAAAGCACCGAGGTCTGTCGATCATGTCATCCCAGGTTGACATATACTGTATCCCCATAGAATGACACCAGAAACTAAGTTAATTATGCAGGTCAATCATTTTCTGTTTGTATTGAGGCATCATCCTAGGGAAAGGTAAAATTCTGCTTAATGCTAGGACATACCTGCCTGAGACACATAGTCAGAGAGTTCAGTCATGCCTCTCTCCATATAGTCCAGAGAGGTACATCTCAATCATTCACACCAACATGGACTATAAAGGAATCATAAGAGTACCTGCTGTTGAGAGACTTAAGTGCATGTTGGATATGGCATATCCTGGCACCTGGCAGACAGCTGACAGTGACCTTTTCCTTATCCAGTTTGGTGAGAGGGACATCAGAGTGTCTTACAATGGAATCACCTATGACTATCACGTTTGATTTTGTGTTTTTCCTTAGGTGTTTAGCCAAGGAGACACTGGTGCATGAGCTACTATGCGCAAAATGTTCTGCAGACAAAATATTATATGTAATATGCTTGCATTTGTGTTTTGGAGATCTCAGGTGTTTAGAGTATGTTTCTGGTAATTACCTCCGCATATGTAAGTATCTGTGATGTGGGTTTGGGTGGAATAGGAGTAGGAGGTGAGGTATGCATGCTGGAAACCCACTCATTGTCATATGTACTGACTGGTGTATGAGAGAGCATGGATTCAATGTTCTTAATAGAGTTGCATCTCTCACAGGTTGTGTTTGTGTGGACTAGGAGTAGAGGGTTGGGGATGCTGTCCATATGTCTTCAACAGACACTGCTAATGCCATAAGCAATAGATTATTGCTTGTGTATACGTCACAGGCCATAGTTAGGCAGTGGCTTGACAGATGCTTATATGTCAGATGTTATTAACTTTATGGTGTCATTCTAAGGTAAAACAGTATCTGACAGTGTTGGATATCATGGTGTACTGAGTACGCTGCTTTGTCAGGCATATGGCACTTTCCTGAGCCATAATGTTATTACGCAAGATCACAATGGCAGACTTACAAATGTGACAATGTACAACTTCAGCAAAGTAAGTAAGGGTCATGCTGCTACATCCTTGGGGTTCACAGTGTAAGCAGTCTTTGCAGTGAAGATGTGGATATCTGTGCATGCACAGAAAACCTGTTCAACCTTGCAGTAAGTACTTTGGCCTTGCAAGGCTACAATGCCTTTCAAACAACCAGATGGATGTTGTGTGAAATAATATGGGACTACAGTTTGGTGTTTTGGGAAGCTAAATGTACAGTATTACATATCTAGAACATGCTGGAGGGATAGGAACATATCCAAAGGTAGCCACTTCTCTGCAGTAGGCCTCACATACATGTCACACAGGTTCATAGGTAGGTGCTAGGCTATTGGTCCTAGGGCCAATTACCTACATTTGCTTTTGAAGGGCCGGCTGCATGAATTGCTGTGAAACTGTTACCTAAATTGGATCACTGCCACCGTGGACCTTGCTAGACCAACACTGGACATCTATGTCACCTGACATTTAACATTATATTGTGATGCAGCAGTTGTACTCCTAATCACCATCAGGTCAGTAACCTAGTCAAATCCTAGGAACCTCAGAACCAAAGACATAATATATGCAAAACTGAACCAATTGGTCTGTTTGTTATTCAAATCACCTGGAAAAGGCTACAACAAGCCTACAGGTCCTTGCATCATCTGGGACAAGTGTGTGGATCAACAAACAGGCTGTGGTCTGCTTTCTTGGGAGTGGTGCTAACATTTTGTTTCTGTTGAGAGAAAAAGAAAAGGAGCATTGTATCCCAGCAGAGTTTGGCTATGGTGAGACCAGCAGTAGTAGTAGCCAGCCAGTAGCCATTCATGCAACTCCCCTCTTGTCAGCATTCTTCACAAAGTAATTCTTTGTTTTTGGTAAGCACTGCTTGATTTGTGTCTAACTTCAGAATAACTGCCTAAATATTCCATCCTTAACTTGTCAGGGTGTATGTATCAGTTTTTCCTTGAGTTTTTTGGCATTGCTCTGTACAGACTCGGACAACTTGATTAACATTTCTCCTGGGAAAGCATGATGGAACTTACTCCAATATAGAGTTGCACACAGGACAACTAGCCTGCAGCGACAAGCACTGTTGCCATAATTGAAAAACAGATAGTCGTGGCATTGAATGATTGATGAGTACTAAGCTAACTGCCCTTGCAAGTCATTTTAAGCCTAGCCAGTTATCCTTTGTGAGGCTCAAACTCTGCACTTTGTGTTTTTAAAGCAAACACCTTAACCATTAGACCACCCTCCCGATACAACAGTTTTGATACAATGGTTTAATCAATAAAAAGGGTCTGTTCCCATGGATATGACCTTTCTCACTGTGACCGTTACCAGCTTGGTGGCAATGTAGAAATTGCCTCATGTTTACTGACAACCAGTTCATTCTGAAACAAACTGATATGGTATGTGAGAGATGTATTTACACAATGTCACTATAGAAAAGCTTTCACATGACAGTAATCCTAATGTCATTAAGGTAGTCAGTAGTACACACACTGCACCCATCCTACACAATTCAAAACAGACATATGCAGAGACACTGAAATGTAACCTCCTTCATAAATCACAAAGACCTCATAGACAAAGTGCAGATAACAAATACCCTCAGCAGCCCAAATGCACTCTGTAAAAACAATACGTCAACACATAGAGCTACTTCAAATGGAGGCTCAACCTATAAGTCCATAAGGCAAGCCAACACACAATCCAACATTCTAGTCATTGCAGACTCCATTGTGAGACACACTGATGTCCCTCTCACCAAGTTGAGTAAGAAGAAGGGCACAGTCAGTTGCTTATCAGGGTCTAGAATCCACCACATTATGCATGCACTCATGTCATTGGATCACAAGTAACACAGACTCAACATGTCAGAAATGCAACTGTGTCAGCAGCCTAGAATACATGATCGCTTGCACACCAGTCAGTACATATGACAATGAGCAGGTTGTTACCCTGCACACCTTACCTCCCACTTCACATAAACCCACATTACACATACCTACATATGCAGAGGTCTTCACCAGAAACATACATAAACATCAGAGACCTCCCAAACACAAACAGAAGCATGCTACACATAATACATCCACTGCAGAACACAACACACATAATGTACCAGTGCCTCACCTGTCAAGCCCTTAAGGCAAAACACTAAAAGAAACATATTAGTCATGGGTGATTCCATTGTGAGACACACCTCTCACCAGATTGGATAAGGAGAAGATCATGGTCAGCTGTCTTTCAAGTGCTAGGATCCACCATATCACCCATGCACTCACGTATCCCAAAAACAGGTACTGTTATGACTCTGTCATATTCCATGCTGATGTGAATGTCTTGAGACGTACCTCTCTGGACTATACGAAGAGAGATGTGACTGAACTCTCGGACTATGTGTCTCAGGTAGGTATGTCCCTAGCCTTAAGCAGCATTTTACCTTCACCAAGGATGATGCCTCAATTCAAACAGAAAATGATTGACCTCAATAATTACCTTAGTTTCTGGTGTCATTCTAAGGGGGATATAGTACCTGTCAGTCTGGGATGACAGAATCGACAGACCTTAATGCTTTGCCAGAGATGATCTTCATCTGTCACCCCTGGAATTTTGCCATGGCCAAGGCTCTTGTCAGCCCCATAGTGCCCTTTTTAGGTGGCATCTCAAGGACAAAAGTCCAGATGTGAAAACCCCATTAAAAAAACTCAAGGTTATGCTGCTAAATGCTAGGTGTCTTAACATGAAAATGCATTCACTGGAAGCAGTTCTCACCTTGGAAGACTTACACATGTGTGTAGTCATGGAGATCTGGTTCACGTCTGTAGAGAGAACTTCAACCATATTGGACCACACATTCAGACCAGAAACTGATGGTGTGAAAACTAAAGGAGGCAGTGTATCGATATTCATTACGGATAAATACACCTCCAGATTGGTTAAACAGTGGGATTCTCTGGATATATTTCAGGTGCAATTAACTGTTGGTAGGACACCTATTCAAGTCATTTCCAACTACAGGACTGCATCTAATAATCAAGGCATCCACTCTGCCTATTTGGCTCTATTTGAACTATCAAGATACATGCAAAGACCCTGGCTTTGGGTGACTTTAACTACCCATCCATTGACCGAGTAAATTACTCATGCTGTAACTCACGTTCCCGAAGGTTCCTCGACTTTGTTAACTCCAAGGCACTGGACTTACTAGTTGACACCCCCCACAAGGGGTGCCATCATCCTGTATCCGGTGCTTACCAATATGGGGGAAGCACTCCAGCACTACCACTGTGAGGCCTTCCTTAGTGATATCTGACCACAAATCAGTCTCATTCAAAGTAACTATGACACCTTGTCCCCAGCAGCAAAGAAACTAAAACACTTCTCCAAAGCACATTATTACATCTTGGTATGGTATAAATAGGTGTACTGCACCTCCCTTCTCAGATGGAACTGGCAACTATACCGAGTTCTACAGAAATGCTTTATACAAACAGCTGTTTAACTGCATTGACTCAGCCATACCAAAACAAGCTCCACAAGGAAGAGCAAACCCACCTGGTGGACAACTGCCATTAACAGACTTTGCAATAAGAGAAAGAAATTTCTGTCTAAGAGTAAGAGGGAGGGAGCCCTAAACTGGAAACACTCCCTCCTCAACTTAAACAAGCCAATAAGACTTTTTGTGAGGTCCTCAAAGGCAAACTATGAATCCAAACTAGATTTCTCAACTAAGAATAACCATAAGGCATTATTTAGTTACATCCATTACCTAAAAGGACAGGCCCAGATGTGTGCTGAACTGGTAGTTAATGATACCACATATGCTGAGCCTGTGGACATAGCTAACCTGTTAGCTGACAGGTTCTGTGAAAACTTCACTCCCCTATCCCTGCCATACACACCCCATGACATCTCTACCACCTGTCCCCTACCTTGTATCTCTAAAGAGCAAGTCATAAACACCCTCTCTGAGGCCAAAAATACAGCATCTATTGGACCTGATAATATCCAAGGTTGCACCTTACATGGGCTCCAACAAGAATTACCAACAACACTGTCAATCATAGTGTAAGCACAGGCTTCATCCCAGATGAATGGAAAATGGCCACCATTATTCACTTGCACAAAGGTGATGCTTCCAGGAACTATAGACCTATTAGCCTGTCTAGCCTTATCTGCAAGGCCAAGGAATGAATCATTATGGACCTTATTAACAAGGATATAGGTAAGCTCCAGGCACTTTCCCCTACTCAGTTTGGATTTGGCAAAGGGAGATAATGCCTGTGAAACATTGTGGACTTCTTCAAGACAGTCACCAAGGCCTAAGATGAGGAGAAGTGTGTGTACAGCCTACCTAAACTTAGCCAAGGTGTTTGACACTATTCCTCCACACAGGCGTCATTGACAAATACACCCAGCTAGGTATCAACCCGTATATCATTAGATGGGTCAGTAACTGGATCACTGATAGAACCCATATAGTCAAAATAGGGGAATACACCTCCAACAGCACACCTGTAACTGGTGGTGTTCCACAGGGATCTGCCCTGGCACCACTACTGTTTGAAATCTAGTTCTCCAAAGTACAAGCTAAAACAAAGTTTGTTAATGACTGCAAACTGGGAGTGGTCATATAATTTCCAAATGATGTCAACATCCTAAAAGAGGGTCTTACACACACAAATGATTGATTCCAAAGTCATGGCCTTAACCTCAATGCAAAAAATGTTTTATCATCCTTCTCAGTATGTATGATGTTCCTACTACCTACTGTATCAATAACAAAGCACAAAGTATGCACTCACTGGTGAGAGACCTGGGCACACAGGTTGACAGTAACCTTATCTTTGATCACCATGTCTAAACAGTGGTAAGAACAGCATTCTATATTGCTCATCTCATAAGTAAGGCCATTACATCCAGAAACTGAAAGAATCTGTAACCTCTCTGTACTCTCCCCACATCAGTCCAATAATGGAATACAACATCCCTTTTGGTATGTACCATTCCAAGCATCTGCAACAATTGGAGAGACCACAAAGGTTAATCATAAGGATAATTCAAGGTCTTCAGCATCTGTCCTATGAAGATCATCTGAAATCACTGTCACTTTATTCTGTTTCATACAGACTACTAAGAGGCAATCTCTACCTTGCATATAAGGGAATCTTTGACCCTGCTTTATTTGAAATGCTGCATATTCACAAATCAAATTGTACACAGTTTACTCACTCTAAAGACCTTAACCTGGTATGTGACAGTAATAGAACCTGCTGGATGGGACAGATTTGTCTCCCAGAGGTTACCACACCTTTGGAATGCACTCCCACTTTATGTCAATCAGAGCACCTCATTGGTCCTCTTCAAATGCAATGTGGATGACTGGATGTGTAATCATAAATTCACTCTGGGGGTTCCATCTGTGTCCCTCTTGGACCAGGGAAATTGGTGCTGATAGTGGAAATAAGGGTAGAACTTGGCTAGGCTTCTAAGGCCGCTAGGGCCATTAGCCTAGTAACTTCCTATGATATGACTCAGTCATAGTCCATATAGGAGTACATGATCTGTGATATACCTCCCTAGAAGAGATACTTATTTGTTCTCTCAGAAGATGTCTGTGTGGTCACTGACACATGAGTTAAAGCTGTGAAGAACACACCAACACTGCAAGGTTATTATGCCTTCCACACATTTAGATCAGCTAATTCACAGGCTTGACTAAAGGTGGAGGTGTCTCTATGTACATCAAAACTAAAGATACTTCAAGGCTGGTCAAACAGGACAATGCACTTGAGCTGCTACAGGTTCAATTCACAATAGGCAAAATCCAATAGTACTTCCATGCAAGCTCTAGGCCCCCCTATGACCCAGGACACCCATACCATGTATGTAAACTTATTAGAAACAATATCCATCCAACCCAATACCATATTCATGGATGACGTCTATTAGCCCTCTCTTACCTGGGAATCCTATACAACAACAAACATAAAGACAGAGATTCCTGGCTTTTTTAAATGCAAACTTCCTGGACCAGATAGCCAATACACCAAACAGGGGTGTAACCATACTGGATCTGGTCATCACCAATATGGGTAAGTCATACACACCCCCATACTGTAATGTCTTCCCTGTAAGGTACAAACACAAATTGGTCTCCACTGAAGTAGAAATGAAACATGGACCACCAGCTAGACATGGAATATTCAGGAACTGCTCTAAAGCTAACCTCCAGCTATTATGCAATAAACTGGCCAGATCTCAAGCCCCCCAAAACACTGAAAACACTGCAGCCTATGAAGCAGTGTTCACAGAAACCCTGTATGAGTATGTTAATAGCTGCACAGAGGCAGCCATACCCACCAGGGGGAAATGCAGAACTAATTGAAAATCAAACCACACTGGTGGAAACACAGAATCAATCAAGACAGAGCAAACCTCCTGGCTAATAAACTGAAACCCAGCTTTACCCCTCTCTCCCTGTCAACCTTCCCTCAGGAAATACCATCAAATATAAGTACTCTTACTATCATTAGGGAACAGGTCCTTAATGCTCTCTCTAAGAAAAAGTACACTGAATCAATGGGCCCAGACAATATCCCAGTATGCCTTCCAGTAGCATGAAACATTACCTTTCAGGGCCTCTGGAATTACTATTTCACTGTAGACAACAAACAGGCTTTGTGCCTCATGAATGGAGAACAGCAACAGTCATCCCTCTGCACAAAGGTGGGCCATCTACAGACCCTGGAGATTACAGACCTAGAATTCTCACTAATCTGATATGTAAAGCCATGGAAAGAATTATCCTGGAAATGACCAATAGAGATGTAGCACACCTACAGACACTGGACCAAACACAGTTTGGTTTCATCAAGGGCAGATCATGCCTACCCAACCTGGTGGACCTACTTGAGAAGGTAACCAGAGCAATGGATGAGGGAAGAATGGTTCACACTTTTTACCGTGGCCTGTCAAGGCATGTGCCACTATAGCCCAATCAGGCATTGCTGACAAACTCTAAAGGTTAGGTACAAACTAGTATGTCAGCCAGTGGATAGCCAGATGGCTGACAGACAGGACCGAGAAAGTTAGCATAGAGGAATCCACCTCTACAAAAAGGCCAGTCACAAGTGGACTCCCTCACGAATCATTCCTTGGAGCTGTCCTCTTAGGCATTTACTTGTCTGAAGTCAATGCCACTGTCAGTGGCCTTTGTGGCTGACTAAATTTGCAGATGACTGCAAATTAGGAGCTGTCATTGAATTTCACACTGACACAAATGTTCTCCAAGAAGGTCTAACACAGACATATAACTGTTGTCAGAGCCATAGAGTAACACTAAATGCCAAGAAATGCACAATGCTATGCTTTGGAAAGTCATCTATCCCTGGTACCTATCATATTGACAGCACACCTCTAACAGCTGACCTAGTAGTTAGAGACATAGAGACACACATAGATAGTAATCTAGCCTTTGACTGCCATGTGTCTACAGTATTGGGGAAATCATTCTATGTTGCCCAACATATTAACAAAGTTATGGCATGTAAGTCCAAGGAAGCCATTGTTCCACTGTATTCAGCATTAATCAGACCAATCATTGAGTGCAATGCCACCTTTGGTATGTACCTAACCAGTCATATCCGACAAATGGAACATCCACAGAGGTTTCTCACTGAACCAATACAGGGCGTATGTAAAATGTTCTATGCAGACTGAGTCAAGGCCCTATCCCTGTATTCTGTGCCTACAGCCTTTGGAGGGGAGATGTATGCCTGCCATACAATGCATTGTCAGACCCCACTGTGGACCTTCTGCACATCCACAAAACAACTAGCACCAGAATTATCCATTCTACAGACCTATACTTTGTCTGTGGTATAACTAGGATGTGCTGGCAAGACAGGTATGTATCCCAAGAGACTACACCCTATATGGCACAGGATCCCTATCCATGTGAAGTAGAGTTCCACACTAATGTAAATCAAGTGCAAGTTACACAGCTCAATAGGGAAAAGGACAATCATCCCTGGTTTGGGACCTACAGTATGTCTCTAATGGATACAGGGAAACTGTAAATGGTTCATCTTCCAGGCCCCTGCTTGTAAATGTTTCATCTCCCAAAACCGTGATTACACTTATCAAGGGTATCAGACCTTGTCAGAGATTTGGGATGCATGGCTAGGCTTAAAGAAGCCCTAGTGCTTGTTAGCCTAGTAAACACCCCTGAACCCATGGAACCATGAACCTATACTGCATTATCTTTCTGATGACATTTCACTCCCATGCTGGCATTCAATCCTGTGCTCTGACGTTGAATGGGTTGATTGTAGATGTGTACCCATAGGTGTGTCCAACACAATCCTGAAAGTGAAACAAACATTTCCATGAAACGCATTTCATTGAGTGACTGCACAGCCCTTACAACAGCATCCATTGTATCGTACACAAATTATTCTATACACATTATAAATGGAAAAGTACAATATCTCTAAATGACCTGTACAAGTAGCATGTCTACAGCAACAATGGGTGAAATAAATTCCTATTAATATAGATAGTCACCCTGTGCATCCGATACATAGCTTTATTCCCCTGCATCCATGAGAAAGATGATAGGGATGTGGTACAGTTATCAGCACTTGCACAAGGTATTGTGTGGGGGTGCAGGAGACCTAGGCTGACCCAACAGGTTGGTAAGCATGTGTGTGAGTGAGGAAGGGAAGTAGGCAAGATAGACTGTGGAAATGTTGCATGCATGTCTGTAGGTACCCTCAGTGTGACAGTGGTGTGTGACTGTCTGCATGAACACAGCTAAGCTCAGTGCAAGCCCTATGTGTCTGTATGTTGGACAGCTGTCAGCCATGCATGGTAGAGCTGACAATTCATCGTCTCCACCCCTGAACATGAGAACTGGCTCTGCCAGGAGTTGCACTGGTGCCTCCATGCCCAAGGTCAGATGCTGTGGTTCTACCTGAGGGTGTCTGATGTCTGCTGGGAACATGTCCTCTACAGGAATGCTCAGGGCCACAAGCTCATGGCCTGCTACATCTTGGTGTGGACAGCACACTCCTCTCTGGAGTGCTGGTACTGCGACAATAGGAGAGTGATTGTGTATGGTCATGTTGACTCTCAGCAGATGTAGCTGCTGACCTATGCCAATGAGGCCGATGCTCAACTCCAGTCAGATGTTCCTTCACAGACAATGTGCGTTCCAAGATGGATAGTAAGTGATCTGTCTCAGACTTACCTCTTTTTACTGTGTCACTCTACCATTCCAGAGTATCAGCAGCATGGTGGAGGCAGTCACGGATGTCAGACTGTGCTGCATCCATATCCCTGAGCATTCATCTGGAGTTCCTTTCTGAGCATGCCTGTGTCTCCATGACGGCCCTAAACATATGCTGAGTGTTATGTGATGAGACACCTGCAACAGGTGGTGGAGGGACAGCAGACCTCCTATGAACATGCCTATCAATCTGCCTATGTGGAATCTCACCAACTGTGCCAGTGTCAACAGTCACTGAAGCCACAGTAGCCACACTTCCCTGTTCAATGTCCCCACCCTCCAACTGATCAATATCTGTGGTCTCAGCACTGAGTATGCATAGGCATACTGGCTGTGTACGGTGATAATGAGGGTGAATGAGAGATGTCAACCTCTGTGTCTGATTCAGCCTCTGTAACCCCAACTGTGCCTCAATTTGACCACTATCATCATCAGCGTCTGGAGAGACACTGACATCAGGTTGTGAAGGGGACAAAGACCAACCCCCTTGGCCACCTGTGATAAAAAGGAAAAAGCAATACATTAATACCTGCATGTCTATGCTCTGCAGTGCTATGATGCAATATATGTTAAGTTGTATAAACTGCTGTCACTATTACAGGCTTGTATAACCAACAACCTCACCTAGTAGGACATGAGGGCATTATTTTCTAACCCCAATCTGTAGTTATTTGGAAATAATTATTCATTAAACAAGAATCTCACGGGCAAAGCATAAAATATGTACACTGTTGACATTCATGAAAATCTGCACAGCTGACAGTTATGGCAATCTGTAATGTCCTGACAATACTGTCAAGTCAATCATAGAGGTCACAATACTCTATACTGTGGACATTCAGAAAATATTTGTCCATTTGGCAATCATGCAGACAGTACATCAATTCATGCCAGCAGGCCTGTGGTGACACTTTATTAAATACATTGAACTAAATCTACATGTCTGACAAAACAGTTTTCTGCTTACCAGCAGCAGGAGCACAGCCTCTTCCAATTCCTTATGGTCTTGAAAAAAAATTGAGGGAGAGGTAATGCAACAGCACTGCATTTTACACTATAACAAGGGTAATATGTCCAAATATCTCACATTTACAGTCGCTGCTATATTACACAGGTATGTAAATTTCAATCCCTACATGAGCTTAGAACTGCAGCTAACCTCCTCATCCTCATAAAACACCTGACACCCATATAAAGCTATATACACCTTGACATGCTGAATGCAACAATATTCCAATGCTGATCTAACTAAGCATACCTGGATGCTGCCCTTGAGAGGAATGGGTGGCACCCACGTCCACAATATATTGGCTGATGGATGCCTGGGAGCTGTCCTGTGTAGCAAGGTTTGCCAGGAATTTTTCTGTGGCTGAGAGAGGCTGTTCTGCTGCAGGCCCACCACCAGTGACCTGACGATTCCTGGCCACATCAGCTGCATGTCTGTGTGCAGAGTTTATCATATCTGTGGCACAGTGTCACACCTGCTCATAGGCATGATTCTGGTGACCCATGGTACTGATGTTATGCACCAGTTCATCCCACAGGGCTGAAAGCTCTGGCCTATTTGCCCTCCCTCTGGATAGCAGGACTTGGTAATGTCAGCACAAAGCCTCAATGATGAGATTGTTTTATACCTCAGTAAATGGTGTCCTGCATTGTGCATGCATGATACTTCCTGAAATATGAAAAATGAAAAGACGTCAGGATCACATATGAGGGAGTACAGTATGTAGCGATACAACAATAAAGGAAGGCTATCAGTATTCACTGCTTGATTACACATCTCATATTAAACAGTGTGCCAAACACACAAAGGGTGTGAAACCAACTAGGATAGTAGCAATAGTGAGCTATTTTTGTTTGTGCCATGATGGATACTCACATATGATCACACACCCAACACAGGAGTCTGTTGTAGTGTGTTACATACCAGGAAAAATCTCCTCCATATAATATATATAAACAACAGTGCCAACAAAATAGCAGTGTACTATTACAATTGTTATCAAAGGAAGTATCCAGGAGACCAGTGTACCTAGCTAACACACAGCGTTATATCATTGTACATCCTCTGTACGTGTAACATGGCTAGAGATCAATGCCATGTCATCAGTACAGTTCTAAGAAAGGACTACTGATGTAATCCCTATTCTTCCTAAGTATATTCAAACACATGCATTATGTTGGAGCTAAATGTTTACATACCTGATGGAGTACAATACTCCTTTGTTGAAAGATACTGCCATATAAGTACTATGTCAACAAGTTAGCTATACAAACTAGCTCTATTACACACTGGTTTCCCTAGCTAGAAGTTTGCCTTTTTAAGATGGTTCTCATTAGCAGGTGATTGCCTCTGAACCAGTCTGTGGTTCAGAAATTCTATATGCAGCCTACACAGTTGATTTGCAGTATAATCACCCAATCCCATGCAACTACTCAACAAGATATAAGGCCTCAATGTAGATCCCATCCCCTTTCTCATATGTTGGGGTGGAAATTACTGGGGTAAAGATACTACATCAGCACAGACAGAATGTTTGCAGCAGCTACTTTTTGCATAAAGACGTATGTGCCACAGGCCGAAGCTGCTGCTGCTGCAGACAATAGGCATATACAGAGAGGCTGCAGAATGTGCAGGATAACAATACTTAACAGTAACTGTGGGACCTGTGGCAGCCTTGGTGAACAGCCAGAGCCAGGTTGAGGGAACCCATCCCACTGTAAATTAAGGTATGTGTTTAAAATAAGTATGTTAGCCAATGGCATCATTAACAGACTAAATGACAACATGCTTGGTGTGTCCTAGAACTAGGTAGGGGGTACATTAACCATTATGTCAACCAGTTAGACATCCTCCAAGTCATGTGTTATGTCATGGAAGTCATCTAGAGCATGTGTGTTGGCAACCCTTGCTTCTAGCATGCCCTCCATATATGTATGTTACTTGTGGAGCTGTGGTTGTCTGTAATATCACTAGCAATTCATTGTGGGCTGCAGTCTGATATTACTGAGCCACATTTGAATTACATACTTCAAACTCCTCCGGGAATTCATGCTAATGCATAGCCTGACATTTTATGCACTTTCAATGGTTGTAATAGGAATAATTAAAATGTGGTTCTATCTGTACGCCTCTCATTTCCATTATTTAGAAGCAGACATTCCATCTGTATTGCTTTGGGTGGATAAATAGGTGATGAGACAGTCATACATATCAGAATTTATAATGGTGATGTACACATACATGTATTTTAAGTGCTAGACACAATCTATATTTGAATCCAGGACCATATGGACCAAAAATTAATGCTTTATAAAGCATTTAACAGATTGACCTACAGAGTCACTGTTATAACAAGTGTAATTTTGCATGTTGCAGATATAATTGCACAGTTACCTGCTGTTACATACCTGACTGACAACTATTATTATGTGTATGGCTTTGTATTGATATATTTCTCTACCAGAGGCCCAGATAAATTTCTATTTTTCCATTAGTCTTTTAGCAGATTTGCTGCATGATGCAGCACGATGCACTGCATCACTTAAACATGCTTAATGACAAGAAAAATGACAATTACTATGTTTTACTTAAAACAGTTGTCATAATTAGCTGGCTGTTTGGCTTGGTGGGTTACTGCATTATTGTTCAGGTGAAATGGTACTGGGTTCAAAATAGTGTGGAGGTGTACTTTTGGAAAGTGATTGTTATACTTTCAAATACATGCAGTAATACACTGCCATTTAGCATAGCTTAGTGATGCTGCATGTAGCACAGCGTTGTGCAATAATTCTTTAAAGAAAAGAAAATTGGGGAGATATGACAGTGGTGAAATTGGGTACAAGCAGGGAGAAAAACATAATGAAAGGCAGGTAGGTGTGTGCAGGAAGGGTGTAGGAAAGAACCATATCCATTTCTTCAACAGCAACAACTGTGGACTTGAAAAGATTTTTAGCTGAATTTGAACTTTCACCCCAGAGAGAGGGGGTGACAACATAAATGTGTTGTCAAGCCAATTTGATCAAATTAAGTGTGTGCAGTGGACATGTGTGCAAAATGGAGAGCTATGTATGTGGCGATATGTTTTGGGAGGTACAGGTGCCATTTATTTTAAGTAGAGAGTGGAATGTTGGGTAAGGGACATAGGCATGTGTGGGGAAGGTGAATTGGGAAGGTGAGGAAGCATTTGCAGACAGACATGACAGCAGACAGGGTTGGTGTGGGACACAAGAGGGGGTGAACACCTTGGCTAGGGAGGGTATTGTGGGATCCCAGTCCCATGAACATCAGACACAGTAGCAGTGTGATTCAAGTCCTCACCCATAGGATTGTTAGTACTGCACTTTCACTGCTCCTGTGGAGGCAATGGCCAACGTCAGTGCATGGAGAATAAAAGACCCACCAGGATGGACAGCATGCTCTCCATCTGGCATAGGCATGCACCAACAGTTTGGCACACAAGCCTATGTACCATGTCTGGCAGTTGCTCTTGGGTGATGAACGCATCACCTCCACCTCCACTCCAAGAGGGAGGCACACCCCCAACCTGTGGGGCAGAACTACCTGATGGAGCAGGTAGTGCAGGGGTCCCTGTGCTTCGGCCAGGGAAGCTAAGGTCGGTGAATCACTGGGAACCAGCCTACCTTGTCACACTGTGGTAAATAAAATATAAACATAAAGGAAAAATAAACATAACCCAAACAAATGTAATTAATAGCATAACAGAAAACATTAATGAGTAGTGGAAACAAATTAAAAATAATATAATGAGGAACACAACAATAAATAATGTAAATGAAAGATTTTTAACAGCAAAGCAATATTAAATTATACATAAGGACAACATAAGAGGCAATTACAAAGAATATGATGATATCAAATGATAATAATAAATATAATTAATAAATAAAATAAGAGAAAGGATGGGGTGACAGAAAAAAGATGAACACTAGTAACTTCACAGATATTATAACTAAACAGACTACAATTACATACTTCTAGATATGTTAGATTTTATTTGTGAGACCACTGACTGCTATGTCATGTATTATTTAAAATTCTACTCTGTTCCTTACACACACACTATATTACAGATCATAATGCATCCAGCAATCTTTCAGTGTTGCTTATATTGTATCTATGATGTTCCATGACATACCTCTCAACCTCTTAGCATGGAACATTATGGGCCAAGCCATACATAATGGTGGTACAAAGGCACAACGACAATGAATATTCTTAAATAGTGTGCTCATACAATAGTAGCAAGGTGTTCTGATAACAGATTTGCCATTAAATTGCATTTCAAGTGATGTCATGTATCTGCAAATCAGGGACTGGCATTTTTTTCTGACATTGATCCTCAGCAATGTGGCAGAAGCTGGCCAGTAAAACAAGTCTATATACCAAATAGACCAGAGGTACGGGGCGATATTCAGTATATTCTGGAAAAATTGTGACGGTTGAGAGGTATGTTCATGTACACTGATTACACTTGACAGCTGGACAGTATGGCATGGGTCTATGGGTGTGTACTTCACATGTAGGCACGGTTATGTTTCATTTATGATATGCCAATACAATATTGAATACTGAACAATTTCTCAGTTGGCTGGTGTGGAATTAGAACTCACAAGCAGTGACTACAGTGAAACTGAAAATTTTATTTGAAACAATAAATTATCAGAGCACATCTCCTTTTACACTTTATTAATTGATGTTTCAAATCTTGCATTTACATCACTGGATAGCTATGTAGGACTTGTATTAACTTACATATTTACCCTATTAATTTGCTAACTGCAGCCTACACCATATTTCAGACAATGAGCAGAACACAGCATTGACTCTTAATTAGGGTAAACCACAACATTAACTAATGGTTGGAAGCTATGCTACACAGTACTGCATGCTTACTTACTTTAACTTGCTTTACCAGTTCAGATATGCACTGACACATTAATAAAAGTCTGTGATGTCCCAGGTATTTCAGACATGACTGTTAAGACTGCAATATCTGTGTTTACTTTATTATTAAGTTATGCATTAAGTTATCACTTTATTCGTACATACCATGCACTTGCCTCATCCTGGCCAAATCCCTTGCATGGGACTGGACATTGCAAGCCTTCTCTTCTGCAGCTGTAGTAAGAGAAGGAAACCATTATGCATACCAGTTTTGCACAGATTCAGCTTGTATATTTATAAATTACTCGAAAACTTACATATCTGTGGATGCACCCATCATGTGCTTCTTGGCTCCAGGTATCCAAAGTTCCCCTCTTCCTTTGATACAGGTCATCATAATGGTGACAACACTGCTCACCAGTGCAGGGATACCAGTTGCACTGGTCAGATCCCTGGCCAAACTATTCCAGGCCTCAGACTTACACTCTGAGCCTCGATAGTCATCCTGCAGCAGCTGGGGTCCATAGTGGTCTACCAGGAGTCCAGTGAAAACCCTGGACTCCTGCACACCCCACAGTTGTGTCCTAAAGTTCAAACTTTCTCCCATTAGAGCAGCCATACACACTGTCAAGGTCAGGCTCCAAGGAATAATGTGAAAATCCCACCTATTGACCTTTAAATAGGCTGCAGTCCTGCCATTGCATGTCATACTGTAACTTTCAAAAAAGGGCCACGTTGCTTAGCACTTTGCAAACTTGTACAACCTATGTTTAAGCAAAGCTTAGCAAATGCAAACATGAAAATACTGTTGCCCATGTTTTAGTGATACTTAGCATAACACACTTTTTCTAAATGTAACAATTACTGAATTTAAAGTTAGTCGATGTTTTAGTCATCTGACACAGTTTCACAGCAATACACACACACACACACACACACATATATATATATATATATATATATATATATATATATATATATATATATATGTGGTATTACTGCTCAGGACTCGAACCTGAGACCTTCTACACTGTAGGTCATGACTCAACCTATCTAGCCCCTAGGATAGTGAAGAGAACTCATATAGCTTCAGATATACTGTGAAGGTGTCTGTAAGCATGGGGCAGCATGACTGCTCGGGTTTGTGCATTGCTAAGCACCCCAGAACTACGCCAATTAAATGCATCCAGTTTCTATTTTTAGCTGTCTAGTGGATGTCTAATGCATAAGTACACAGCACTAAGCATAGCTAAATAACATGGTACATCATGCAAACAAGCACATAAGCATAAAAAAAAATAAAATAAATCCAACTTAGTGAAATAAAATGTCTTGTAGACCTTTCAGTGAAGGTTAATGGGATGAAAGGTATGTGGGTTTGCTGTCAGTCTTACACAGATTCAATATCTGTGTTGTTCTGACCTCCCTTAGGTGTTCACCAGAATTAATATGCATGGCATGCTGCTGAGACAGAATCATGGCTGTGTACATGGATACATTCCGTGTAGGCTCTACATGGAGCCTACACAGATTTTATTGAATCCTGGGGTCATTCTATTGACTGCAGCTTGCACTGAATCTTTGGCATACAATATATTTAATTTCCAAGCATTTTAAATATGCAACCACAGTAGTTATGGACACACTATTCATGAGTGGACCTGCAAACTCACTATGCTGTCTTTTCCAACAACCCATTCTAAGTTCTTGTCATTGTTTCTACACATTTTTATTGAAATTTAAATATATTAGAACAACATTGGGAAATGCCAGGTTTCAATTGCATATCATTTCAGTTGTTTCAAAATTAAAATGTACTATTTAGCTAAATATTCTAACATACTAAAAAGGAAAGAGAGAACTTTTCAATAAAAAAGAGGGAAAATACAGATTTTCTTACAAACTTGTAAATATCTACATATATGTTAAATCTGCAACTAATTAAGCATCTGTTATTAAATATAAACATACTATACAGATACATATTAAATGTAGACAATCACATACTCAAATAAATGTGATATATATGCCCTTAGAATCATTATTGTCATCATCAGCCCCCTTTTTCCCATTTATAACTGGGGTTGGGATGTTGGGTAAAATGTCACCATTTCTCAGTTCACAGCCACACTTCTGCCTTCTTTGGCAGTCATGCCTGACTGTTGCAGGACTGTATTTGATGTAACCAATCCATCTCTTAACCACATCCTTGTCTCTTCTTGTCTTCTTACTGTGTCTCCAAATGTACTTTACCAAATAATCTGTTACTTTCCTGCACATTTCCAAAGCACAGTATTTTATTCTCTTTGACCTTCTAAACAAATGAGGCTACTTTGGTTTCTGCTCCAATGTTCTCTTTGTTTCACCTGTCCCACAGTGTGCGTCCTATCACCCATTTTGGTCACTTCATCTCCATCACCTCAAGCTTCTTCAGTTGCTGCGCCTTCACTGCTCTTGTTTCTGTACCATACGGAATGGACTACATCAAGGTGTGATGAGCCTTAAATGTACTGTTTTACATACCTTACTCTTCAATTTCTTTGGCTTTACTCTGTCACATACTAACTGCAACACTCTGTGCCAATTGACTGCAGCACCTCTGACTATAGCTTTGACCTCCTAATTCAGATTTCCCTTCTCAACCACACATCTCAGATTCTTGACACTGTTAACCTGATCCATTATTTCCCCTTGTATCCCCATTTTCAATTTCTCTTGGTTTCTCCCATTTGCTGCTATAATCACTCTCTTGTTTGCGTTCATTTTTATCCCATGTAACCTCAATTATGTATTTCAGTCCCCTATCATTTGTTAATGTTCCTGCATAACAAAGAGGTAAGAGAGCAGTTACAATGGCAAAGAGCAAGGTGTCAAAGAAATTCTCCCATATTCTAGAAAGCGACTCAGCAAGGGACACAAAGAGACAGGAGCACCCTTAAGAAGAATCTGTTTAGGCAAGTAAAACTTACTTTTCAAGAAAGAAAGAAGAACAAAACTCTAATGGAGATAAATTGAATAATTATTGTTAGCTAAGAATGAACTTGCCATGTTTTCACTATTAGTTCTTTACAAAAGTATTAGATCCTACAGACAGAATAGATGGTTATGCTATTGATGTAAAGAATGAACAAAACGTGAATTTGTTGAGCTGTACAATTCATTAATGATAGAAAGGTGCAGGGCACTGAGCCAAATGGACACTGCACCAACACCCAATAGATCTGCGTCATAATGATGAAGTTAATTCTATTGACATGTTCTGTGCATGTTCCGTGGATTACCCCAGAGTGGACTAATCCAATGGCAGTTGTGTGCCCTCCCCACCCCCTGCTAATTATATATACTAATTGAGATCCCATGATCCCTGGGTAAATGGGAATATTCCCCTACCCAGGAATTGTCAATATCGCACACCTGTTGACCATGTATCTGCACCAACCAAGTGATGTCAACCAGATGGGTGTCAGTGCACTGTCCATTTGATTGGATATCCTACACTCAACAGAATAGCCTGCAATTTTCAAGCCCTGTGAATTGCATATTATTTTAAACAAAACAAAAATAAGCATCCGTTATTTATTTAGTTTTGCTGACAATGGTAGAAAACCTCATATTGCCAAGATGCATAAAAGATAACTATGATCAAAAATTGACATATTGTTAAACAGAAATATGAAAATGGTGTATTTGTTGGCAACATTAAAGTGATTTATGTTGATACAGTGAAGTCTAAAATCAAGAAGAATGAGAGAAAAAGTGCAACTCAGATTACTGGCAAGAAATGCTAAGAATTAATATATAAGATGATGAACTTTACACAACTGCATCGCAGTAATATTTTGACCAGAGATATATTTTTAGAACCTTGCACCTGCTAACCATCCAGCTGTTTATTCGAACTCTGCCCATTTGTTCTTTAAAGGGAGGCAGCTGACCACAGTGCAGTCATTATCCAGACATCCATCAGGGGGGTTTATTTTGTATGTCTATAGGTACCCCCCACTTGGAGTAAACACCTTCACTGGTTCTCTGGTTTCCACTGAAGAACTCAGATGGAGTGCATGGTCTTAAGCATTGTTCCTCTCCTCCCTAGAAAAGGTATGTGGGCAGAAGCTCATCACTCCTCTCCCTCTCCTAATCAGCTCCACTGCTGTTTAAGCTACTCCTTGAATTCTAGCCATCTGGGTCAGATTCAGGGCTCTGTCCCTCAATGCAGTGGTGCTGACATACATTTACAATAAAGGGCAAAGAAAAGAGAGTTGTGGAAACATTGCTCACATATTCAGGACATGAAGTAAAGCCTTTGGGTCTAAGACTGCTGGCATATGAATATAAGAATAAGAATCACAATATCTTGTTTCAAATCATAGAACTTAAAGAAGCTAATTCACTTAATATCCTGAGCGGTTTGACAACACCGAACAGCTATTACATCTGTCAAAAACATGTGCCCTTCTAATTTTTAAGTGCAAATCTGTATTTAAGGCTCATTAAACCTTGATGTAGTCCATTTCCAAAGCCTCCTTACGAACTGCTGGTGCACACACACACACACACACACACACACACACACACACACACACACACACACACACACACACACACACACACACACGCACACACACACACACACACACACACACACACACACACACACACACACACACACACACACACACACACACACACACACACACATACACAAACGCACTCACGCACATGCACACACACACACACACACACACACACACACACACACACACACACACACACACACTCATTCACACGTGCACACGCACAGACACACACAAACCCATACATCTTATACATTAAACATCTGTGGCACCTAAACCTGACTATCATTCCTACCTCCACAGCCAGTAATACTGGCCACTCCGGTAGCCCTGCCTGTCTCCACTAAGCACACCAGGAAAATTGGACTGTGCCTAATACTGGGGTTCCCAAAATCTATGGAGATAACATGGACAACCCAGCAGATCTACATTCCGGGGAATAGTATATATTCTGGTATTAAAAATATGTCTGAGATAACCTAGCATTCAAGAATGTTGTCAGATCAACTTTCTCACAACAGTACACACATGTTGGTTTAATGCTAGGTCATTGTGTATTTATGTTTCCAAATCTCTAACTGCTTGGATCAACTCTAATCTGTATATTGTCAATGTGTTAGTTTCCCTGGGCAGTCAGTTTTAACAAAAGATAAAATAGCATATGTTTTGGCATTAACTTTAGTCCATGACTCTGGCAGTCGGGGAGTGGAGTTTGAATAGGAAGAGTTTTGAAATCCTCATGAAACAAGCTACAGAGACACTAGCATTAATGTAATATATTTTGAATAAGCCAGTTGTGCTGTAGATGCCAGTCAGTATGGTATGGTATGGTATAGCAGCTGGGATCCTATGACAGAACAGACTAATTGCCCATGGTGCAAGAACATTTACAGTTGTAGGAAAGAAATATGCACAAGAGGAAAAGAAACTGGTGGCAATAGTGTCTGGATGTGAGAAACACCATAACTACAGTATGTCTAAAATAAAGAAGGTCAGGTGGAAACAGACTACAAATGTAAAGCATATTCAGAAGATCTTTGTACAAGATACTTTTAAGACTGCAGGACATTTTAGTACAGCTACAGAACTATAATCTGAAAGCAAACTACAGACTATGCAAGAAACTACACATAGTAGACAGCAGAGTAGAAATATTTATCAGAGAAGCATGACTTATGGCTAAAAGAAGAACTAGAGATTTTTATAGGTTTATAGGTGAATAGTAGGCTAACTTCCCTGAAAGGCCATTTTAAGCCCTTCCATGTTATCCTATTAGGTGTTCAAATCCCCCTATCATTTATTTTTAGCCCTGTACTTCCCATTTGTCAGCAAATGTTTCTAGGGTCATACCACTATGTATCAAAAAGGGATCCTGCCGTAGGATAGGGCATTTAGGTGCTGCCCCTCTCCATTAATAGCACAAGGGCAGTCATAGCGAATGTGTCTGGGGTCATACCACTATGTATTGAAAGGGGATCCTGCTGTCGGATAGGACATTTAGGTGTTGCCTCTCTCCATTAATAGCACAAGGGCAGTCATAGCGAATGTTTCTGGGGTCATACCACTATGTATTGAAAGGGGATCCTGCTGTAGGATAGGACATTTAGGCATTGCCCCTCTCCATTAATAGCACAAGGGCAGTCATAGCGAATGTTTCTGGGGCTATACCACTATGTATTGAAAGGGGGTCCTGCTGTAGGATAGGACATTTAGGTGCTGTCCCTCTCCATTAATAGCACAAGGGCAGTCATAGCGAATGTTTCTGGGGTCATACCACTATGTATTGAAAGGGGATCCTGCTGTAGGATATGACATTTAGGTGCTGCCCCTCTCCATTAATAGCACAAGGGCAGTCATAGCGAATGTTTCTGGGGTCATACCACTATGTATTGAAAGGGGATGCTGCTGTAGGATAGGACATTTAGGTACTGCCCCTCTCCATTAATAGCACACGGGCAGTCATGGGGCAAATTTCCTTCTTCCCATCCATTGATATAAGTTGCGTTTGAATAGGGACAGAGATAAGCTTTGTTTTACATGGATGGGGAGGATGTTCCAGAGTAGCAGTATCCTTTGGGATATGTACTTATCCATCTAAACCGTTCTGTTTATGTTAATGAAGAATCTGAGATCTCTGGATTGGGATTTATGATACCATTTGACTTAAGTATGTGCAGCAGGTCCATTAGTACTGAGATAGAGGGTGCCTTACAGGACAGGCACTGATCAGCTTTCAACAGTCTGTAAGACATTGAGTATATCAATAGGGCTTTGATCCAGTTCATGCAGGTCATGTGGTTTAGTTCCCATATTCTTTTTGTAAGAAACATCTATGAGTACTCTAGTTGTTGCATATGTATGGACAGGTACTTACCAAAACAGGAATTATACTCAATGATATAAGAGATGAGTACAGCATATCTCTCAATTGTCCATATTTTCACAGAATATCCAGATTTTTGTCTTGTATTTTTGGTCAATTCCTCATAAAATATATGGTATTCTGGCAAATCACTGAGGAATTAAGTCACTAAATAATGACATATATTTACGTTTTAGACTTTGTATCCTTTGTAAAATGCAAACTAACACAAATCCTGCTATTCTAACAAATTTCTAAGTTTATAAGAGCAATGTTTAAAATCTGTATGTTTTTGGGGACTTGGCCCCCCTATTATTTTAGACGTTATCCAGATTTCTTGCAATAAGAGGTTTAGCGGTATGGAATATAGTGAGACAGTTACATTTCCGGATCGAGATGCTATTCTCTTTGTTTATAAGTTAAGAATATACACTAGAAGGACTTAAACAGTGGATGTATGTTGGTCAAATGCTAGGTCACTGTCTACGTATGTTCCCAGATCTCTAACTCTAAGGGATATATTGCCAGTGTGGTAGTTTCCTGGGGTAGTCAGTTTCCCAAAAGATACAATAGTGCACATTTTGGCCATTATTGCACAAAATTTTGACTTGTACTATATTTCTGTGACCCTACTTTAATATTTTTTAAATATCATAATTATTTGTATTATTTCTGGAGCATTCCTCCTCAGATCTCCATTGAAAATGGGTCAATGGCTCAGCTGGACTAACCCGGTTAATAAATGTCAGTAAATACATAAATAAATGAAATAAACTTTAGTCCATGACTCTGGTATCAGTTATTTGTTTTGGACAAGTTTTCTGGAGGATGGGTCAGTCTTTTGGGAATTTAAAGACAGCTTCCAGGTTGCAGTCATCCACAGACTTGGTTCACCAAAGACCTTTAATTTCCGCTTGAGCTTCTAAAAGGTAAATGCCAGACAAGAGTGGTCTCAGCACCACTTTAGGACTGCACTAGTGACTGGTCTTTTTGTGAAGGTAGCTTTCTTGATTTCCTGTGTCCTATCTATATACCAGATGGCAATACAGTGGGTGATGTAAGGGTTTATTGCTAATTAAGTCAGCTTTTCCATAGTGCCTGAGTAGGATGTATTATATAAAAAGCTTTGGCCATGTCTAGGTAGGCAGCATGTACTGTGTTACTTTCCTCTATTGCTTTAGGGACATCTTTGAAAAAGTACACTAAATTAAGTAAGCATGACCTGCCTTTGACAAAACCACACTGAGATTGAGCTAGTGTTTGTAGGCTTCCCATATCTTTATTGATTAATTCAATAATAAGTCTTTCCATGGCTTTACATATAAGACTGGTCAGACTTCTGGGTCCATAGTTGCCAGGGTTGGTGGCTTGTATTACCCCCCCCCCCCCATGTAGGAATATGAGTGTTGCTGTCCTATATCCTCGTGATATGAAGCCTGTTTGCAGGGTGAGGATAACTAGTGTTGTTAGAGAAATACGTAAATTGTGTCTCATACTATTTAAGACACATCCAGGGATATTGTCAGAACCCACTGATGTAGTATTTCTGGCTCAGAGAGAGTTTTCAGGACATGATCTTGTGTGATACCTGGGGATGTACAGGTTTCATATATTTTTTGTGAGACATTTGGGGGTAACAGGAGAGGTGAAGTTGTAGCTGAATTTATCAGCTAGCAAGTTTGCTATATCTTCAGCTCCAGTATATGTGGTGTCCTTCTCAATCAGCTCAGTGCACTGATGTGCAGAGCTTTGAGATTATGGACATAGCCGAAGAAGGCCTTGTGGTTGTCCTTGGCCTGGCTGGCTATTTTTGCCTTAAATTGCCCTTGGTAGTTTTAATTAAACTCCTGAGTTACTTTTTTTAATTTACCATGCTGGGTGCTGCACTTCTTATTTTTGGCTACAATTTTCATCTTGATGTTATATAAAACTTATTCATATTGTGGTACCACCAGGGTTTTTTTAGGGTTCACTCTGCACTTATTTAGACTGGGTATCACTGCTTCTGTGCATTTGGTTACATACTGCGTACATTTCTACACAAGCAGTGGAGTTTTCTGAGTTTAGGGAATTTGAAACTTGCCAGGGTATCACTTAGAAATATAAAGTTTGCCTTGAAGAAATTTCTTAAAGTTCCAGAGACAGCAGATATCTTTGGTTTTAGTTTTATTTCAAAGGAGACTGCTTTGTGGTCAGACTTGATGAGTAAGGACAAAGTTAAGGATGTTCTTACTTTGACTAGCTGGGTCTAGAGCATTTGTTTTAAGAAAGTCCAGGAAAATCTCTGGGCTTGCACTCTACTTATAAGATCATAGGATAATAGGAGGTTACTAGGCTAATGGCCCTGGAGCCCTTATAAGCCTAGCCACGAGTTTATCCCCAAAAATGAAACCTCAGTCAGCACCTGTCACCCCTGTGAATGAGGACACAGGTGGAACCCCTGGGACAAATTTGTGGTTTCCATCCAATCATCAAGGTTGAGCTTAAAGAAGGTCAGCAAGGTACTCTGACGTGTATGGGAAGTCTATTCTAGAGACGGGGCTGGCTCTGCGAGACAAACCAGTCCCTCCAGCAAGTTTTGTTGATGTCACATATTAGATTTAGGCCTTTCAAGCTGGTAATGCATGAGGAGTTAGACTTATGGATATGAAGCATCTATAGTACAGCACAGTTGGAGATTGTCTTGTAGGCAAGACACAGATCACCTCTGAGCAATGTGTACGATACCGAGTATTGATAGTGATTTGAGCCTGTCTGCATAGGACAGGTGTTGGAGGCCATGGATTCTCTTTGTGAAGTATTTTTGTGGCCTTTCCAGTTGGTGCAGGTATTTGGAGAGGTACATACCAAATAACATTATACTCAATTATTGGCCTAATGAGGGAGGAGTACAGAGAGGTAATAACCTTCTTTTTTCTGGATGCAATCCCTTTACTTATGAGATGAACCAAGTAAAAGGCTTTTCTGACCACTGCTGCTACATGATGGTCGAATGTGAGATTGTTGTCAACCTGTGTACTCAGCTCCCTCACCAAATGTTGTGTGCTAAGGGGTTTTCCGTCGATGTGGTAATCAGTAGGAGCCATGTTTCTGCTGAATGGTATGATAATACATTTTTCCATTTAACTTAAGGCCATGACCTTGACACCAGTCATTTGTTGATGTGAGACCCTCTTGCAGTATGTTAACATCATTTGGGGAGTCAGTGACAGCACCCAACTTACAATCATCCACAAACTTGGTCAGCCACAGGCCCTTTGTCTTTGCTTGGACCTCTGAGAAGTAGATGCCAAACAGTAGGGGTCCCAGGACAGATCCCTGTGGAACTCCACAGTGACCGATCTGCTGTTGGAGGTGGGGGTACCTATTTTGACCTTGTGCGTCCTATCGGTTAGCCAGTTGACCACCCACCTGATGAGACAGGGAGTTACACCAAGTTGTGTTAGCTTTTCAATGATGCCTGAGTGGGGGATGGTATACATTTTCAGTCTATAGCTGGGTAGTTGAATTTGCCCAAGAAGATAGTATTATGTTTAATGCTGAGTGACTTCAGTTTCTATATATAGGTGCTATGGTATTCCTGGGTTACAGAAGGCATTCTCTAGCAAGCTAGAATATGGTAAGGGACTTTGCTGATGGTGATTAGGACATGACGAACTCTAGGGCATCATGCTGCTTTACCAGCCCTGATATGAGTTGCTTCTGAATGAAGCCCGAGACACCTCCATCTTTTTTACCCTTCCTGTGTTACAGCTGGTCTAAATGTGTGGAAGGCATTATAGCCCTGCCCAGCTGGAATAATCTCCATCGATTTAAACCGTGTTTTGGTCACTGTCACCAATGATAAAGGAAAAATAAAAGAATTCCAGAGATGTACTGTCTGGAAATAAATTGTATCCAACACTTAATGTTCAGAACTGACCAAGCAATTCTTCCTACCAAATGAAAAAAAAATGCTTAAGAGGATAGATGAATCACATATTGGGATAATAAAGTACAAAGCAAGTACAAAGTGTGTGTGTGTGTGTGTGTGTGTGTGTGTGTGTGTGTGTGTGTGTGTGTGTGTGTGTGCGTGTGTGTGCGTGTGTGTGTGTGTGTGTGCGTGTGCATGCATGTATGTCTCTTGTGCTCTCTCTCTCTCATATATATATATATATATATATATATATATATATATACAGAGAGAGAGAGAGAGAGAAATGGCTATAGCTATATATAGATATATGCATATGTACAGTATTGGCCAGGAAAATCAATAAATCAATGCAAATTGGAAAAGTACTGTGGACTTGTGTCAAATGTTCTTATCAATACAACAGTCTAACATACAAAACTATGGACCACAAAGCATTCTGGGCACATATTATTTTCATTTTAAGAAAGCTACTTGTCTTGTTTAAGTCAATATTTATTCAATGGTCTCTTAAGTGAAGAAAGTGTCAGACACAAGCTAAAGACATGCTTCTGGAGCATTTTCTCCCTAGGCCTCTGCTGAAAACAGGATCTGTGGAACCTAGTCGGACTTTCCCGGTCAACAAATGTTAAATAAAATAAAATAAATAAATAAAATGTGTGATTAGTACATTAAGTCTGCAGTCCACATACAGAAAATATTTGGTAGTTTGCATACCTGACAATGCACGACAATACAAACATTATGAATTAAGAATATTTGTGTTGTGGGAATTCAGGCTATAATGTCCATTCCATGTTATCTGCAATATAAATGGCTAGTGGAAAGACCGATGCAAACTGTGAATAATCTTATGATAAAGAGCTGTAGCAATATCTATGGGAGATTGTTATATCACAGTTTTGCAGTGTAGGAATATTCTTCTGTAAAAACGCTTGATCTCACACAACTCTGCTATTAACAGCTAAAGTTTGAAAAGCAAATTGCCTGTTTAATTTACATTTCTGACGCCTGAAATATCAATCCAAAATAAAGAAAAATGCAAGCAAAATCAATAAAAACAGAAATATTAGTATGACGCAAACTGCTGAAAGCTTCTAGTTGTGAAGGGATGAGATAAAGTAAAAATGCAATAACTTTAGGAGAGTTTGCAGCCTGAAGCTGAAGTAGTTACTCATGAAGTTAATTCAAGATCCTGTATTATTCCTGAGAAAGAGGAAAAGTTGTATAAGAAGAACTGCAGACATGTTTTTAAGACAAATATGAAGTTCAAGGAAGATTGTCATCCGGTATTGTCACAACCAGTACTGCCAAAAGAAAATACAGATTGTGAAAACTAACATAGCCAAGAGGTTCAGAGAGGAGTGTTTTTAAATGAGCCTGCAAGAAAAATTGTAGACCAGTGAGAACTGTCTGAAAAATAGTCTAATGTTCAGAGAGAAATGCCCTAGTAAACCACCTTGGTTTGGAAGACAATTGAAGAAACTTTCAAGAGTTATGGACATTGTATGAATTAATCATGATATTGATTCATTCCGTCCAAAGAAGATCTGAAAGTTTGCATTATAACTTCAGATGGCTGCATCCTAACCTTTCTGATAAAACCAAGTTATGCCCTCATAATTCAAACAAATGTTTGCATCACTGAAATTATACAGGTTAATAAAAAGTGTAAACGGCAACCTGTTCAGTACAACCTAACTCTTACAATGTTAGTATTTATTAGATTCTAGGTATGAAACTGGATTTTTTAAAGTCATAATATAAACACAGGCTGCAACTTGTCACAAAAGGAGTGATGGACATTCAAGTGCTTGACATGGGGTGTGCACACAATGTATGCTGATGTTACTAATGTCAGTCTATCTGTTAGAAATCCTGACTGCCCACTACAGAATAATGCATCATACTGCCTGTCCATCTGTCTCATATGAGTACTTGCTTTCTTTTCCTATGATTTAGTAGCCACAAGTGTTTTCATTCCAGAATATGGGAGGTATACCCAGCACAGGTGTATGTCCATGGTAACCCAGAAAGGTACTGTGAGGTACTCAAGGGAGGATGGAGGGTCTGAGGGTAAGAGATTAGCAGTGTTCAGATGGGATGGGGGAGTACTTAAATAATAAGTGCATCTGTTTAGCTCATCTATCTATGGTCTGTATCACAAACTATATTTTCATCTAAATAATTATATATCTTGTGAGTGGAAGGTCATTATAGCAGCTCATGACAAAGTTGTAGCTACTAGCTCAAATTGTGGGGTGATGTTGGTGATGTAGGGCTAGTGTTCATAGGTTCACAGGTTCATAGGTAGGTACTAGGCTATTGACCCAAGGGCCTAAGTAATCCTAGCCAACAAGGTTCCCTGGCTTATGCCACCCAAGAAAGTAAATTTTCTGTGCCCCTGCCAAGAAGATCCACAGAAGTGATCCCCGGGGTGTATTTCCTATTTCCCATCCACTCATCAAGATTTTTCTTGAAGAGTGCTAATGAGGAACTTTTCTTGACATAGATAGGTAGCTTGTTCCAGAGTATAGGAAGTCTCTGGGACAGGAATTTATCCCTCCAGCATGTCCTGTTTATTGTTGTGACAAGGTTTAGGTCCCTAGACCGTGTAGCTCAGAGGGATTGGGATTTCTTTAGGTGTAGCATGTCCAACAGCTCCGGGTTTAACATAGCTTTCTATGTTAGGGAGAGATCTCCTCAGAGTAGGTGATATGCTACAGAGTAAAGCTGGAGTTTTTTGAGACAGTCAATGTAAGGCATCTGTTTGAGGCCAATAATCCTCTTTGTGGCCTTTCCAGCTGCTGCAGATGTCTTGTGAGGTACATTCCAAAAGGGGTGTCGTACTTTATAATGGGTCTAATGAGTGTTGAGTGGAGGGGAATAATTTTCCTGGATGAGAACCCTTTTGTGATGAGGTGTGCCACATAGAAGGATTTCCTGACTACTGTGGCAATGTGATTATCAAAGGAGAGACTACTGTCCACCTGGGTCCCAAGGTCTCTTATCACACATTCGATGTTAAGTAGACTGCCATTTATGTGGTAGTTCATGGGTGCAGAGTTTTTACCAAAGGAGATGACAATGCACTTTTTGGCACTGAGCTTGAGGCCATGCCTGTGACACCAGGCATCTGTCTCAGTAAGGCCCTTCTGTAGGATGTCCACATCATTTGGGGACATGACTATGGCTCCTAGTTTGCAGTCATCTGTGAACTTTGTTAGCTAGCAGCCTTCTGTGTTAGCCTGTACTTCAGAGAAGTAGATACCAAACAGGAGAGGTCCCAGGACTGAACCCTGTGGTACTCCACTTGTCACTGGTTTGAAGTCAGATTTTGAGTCTGCAACTTTTAAAGTGTGGGTTCTGTCAGTGAGCCAGTTGGCAACCCATCTTGTGATGTAGGGATTTATACTTTATTTAGTGAGTTTAGCTATAATTCCAGAATGGGGGATTGTGTCAAAAGCCTTGGAGAGTTCAAGATAGGCTGTGTGAACCACTGTGAGTCACCTCATCTACAGCTTTGGTGACTGCCTCAAAGAAGTTGATCAGGTCCACAAGGCATAATCTGCCTTTCACAAACCTGAACTGGGTGGGGACCAGAGTTTGGAGGTTACCAATTGTAAAATTTAAAATACCACACTAAAAAGTAGTCTGCACCATTACTCAATGAAAACAATTGAGATGGTTCATCTGATATGGCATTCTTTACTGCATATGAGGTAGACATCTAGGGTAACAATGAAAGATATGCACAAATAACAAAGCCGTACCTCAGCTTACAGCATCAGATCTGTAAGAATCAAAGTCTCTCATATAAAAGAAGTCCCAATCTTTATAGTGTCTTTTCTGCCTGCCTCAGCAGTTTTGAGAATAATAAGTCTTTCCTTTGAAGCTGGTTTGCTAACAGTTTGTTCTCCATATCTCAAACATTCTGTTCCTGAAGAATAACTCCTTGGCCTTGCTCTTATCTGGCACATCCTGTTGACGAAACACAGCAGCATACAAGAGTTCATCTTGACCTGCTTGTAGATAGAGAATTTCACAAACTGCATAGTTTATAAATGATAAAATATTTTACTTCTGACTTCTAATAACAATTAATGCCAAGCTATATGCTTTTGCCAAGAGTTTAAACTAAATGCACTCTGTACTACACTGAAAAGTAGAATATTTATTTTACATTTTCAGAAAAATCCATTGAAAGCCATTTTTACACTTAAAGCAGAATATTTCAGCTCTCACAATTCCCTCTTTTCAATTTAAAAGGCGGAAAATGACTGTTCATTTTTTACTTCAGTTGCACACATTGGAACCTTTTCCAATCTATCCAGGTTAACCATCATGATCTGTTGGATTTTGTAGATTTTTTGCAAATGGCAACTTAAATAGCAATTCCAGATAGTTAATATGACTATAATGCCTAACCCTACTAATACAGGATGTATCAACCATCTTAAAAGGTTTTTTCCTGATTCTGACCAACCGGTAAATATATCCCATCAATTGTGAGCAGTGTCTTTTTTGGTCTTTTCAGCCAAACTAAGTAATTAATCTTTTGCAATGATACTTAATGCCTCATAATACAGAATACTTTTATTTCTTTTTCCTAAGTACTCTCTGAGAATCTCAGTATTATTCATTATGTTATTTAAATTATCCAAAGACAGAGATATATTGGGAAGCTATATTAAGTCATAATTCCAATTTTTGGAAGTATTTACTTCTATGGTTTCGGTAAAGACATGGCTCTTATTATTCCATTTAAGGAAATCAACATGTGATAAACATCCTACAAAAGGTAATTTTATATTATGACCTACGTCTTGATCTGTAACCAGACAAATGTACTGAGGAGCCACTTCTATAAACATTTGAAAAAAAGAAGGCATAATTGTCCATTTACATAAGTTAACAGAATGCTGCAGTAAGAATGGTTCATAGACAGGCGAATGCTGCCCACAAATTAATCCATTTTGAGTCTGTGTACACTACCCAATTTTATGTGGTTTTCCCTCATATCTATATGATTACCTTCAAATTGTGGCAACCAATACTCATACCCTTCTGGTATGAGAAATATCATAGGTAATACTGTAAATTGAAACATAACAGTGGTATCAGTAACATTATAATGTGAAAACTGTTCTGTGCAGTATTGTGGAGTACAATATGTTACTTCAGTATATAGTTTAATTCAATCTGTATCAGATATCCATTTATGAAACAGTTATCGCCAAACATTTTCATTTTGTAACATCAATTTAGTTTGTATTTTACTTTTTTGAATATCCACATACAAAGATTGCATAGTGCATTTTGTCCAAATTACAAAAGTAGTCATATTACCACTCAGTTTTAACTGGTGTACCTGCATAGCATCATAATTGTCTAAAAATTGCTGTTGGTAGTTTATATTATGCAGGTGTGCCTTTCATATCTCTGTATTCCAAGATGCTTGTAAGTGTACAATCTGAGAGATATCTTCCCTCACTGTTTTTAAAAGATTAGTTAGAATTTTAATGTCAGCTGCATTAATAACTCCAACGCCTGTGCCTAGGCCTCTTAGCAGAGTATTATACTAAGCTCTTTTATTTTGCATAATATTGTTTTGGACTTACTCCTACAAGAGTACATTTTTTAACTCTTTCTGCAGTCCAAACTTAGTTTGGATCTTTAGCAAATTATGCTGCAAATTTTGAGCTGAAAATGTCTGTATGGCATGTACTTTAGTGGTTTTATCTGGTACACCAGAAAGGTGTTCTGTAGGATACAATTGCATTTTTTTTCCTTGGCTGCTTTTTTGCCATTTGATCTTCTTCTTCTTTTGTCTTTTTCACGGTTAGGGTTCACTACAGCGGATCACCTGTCTGCTCATGATTGGCAGTGGAGTTTTATGGTGTCGAGTTGCCAGCCCGGCGCCCAGCCTTCCACAGAAAGCACACACACATGCACGCACTCACATCTAGGGCCAATTTAGTGTGTCCAATCCACCTACAGCATGTCTTTGGGATGTGGGAGGAAACCGGAGCACACGGAGGAAACCCACGCGACCACAGGGAGGACATGCAGACTCCGCACAGAAGGCACCCCAGCCAAGGATTGAACCAGAGAACCTCTTGCTGTGAGATGACAACGCTAACCGCTGCACCACCGTGGCCACCCAAAATAAACAGCCTTTGCAGGTCTTGAACCCAAGACCTTGTACACTATAGTCATAGTAGTTAACCAGTAGGCCATCATAACAGTCTTTGATCAGCATCGTTATTTAACTGAAAATTTTCATTTGTAGCTTTTTGATGAGCTTTTACCTTTAAGATACTGTAGCAACCCACAAGGGACTGACTATGAACTAAATTCCAAATAGTCTGTAACACAGAAGCATGCTTGAGTGGTTTGACAATATTATCAACAAACCCTCTCCTTGCCCATGTAGACATATGCAGCTGCAGAGAATTAACTACGTATGCACTGTCTGAAAAAAATTTCCTTCATATCCCATGGTTAGATAAATAATACTTATCTTCTGCCTTTATTGTAACTTGCTTGACACTAAATAATGCCAACCATTTTGCAAACACTGCTTGACTGACATCATGAATCAGTTTATTTAAATGAGTCTCATTTACCAAAGCCTGTATGGCATAATGTGGTGTCTGTACTATAATGTCTTTGGAGAAAGCTGTTAAGTATTCAGTTTGTTTTAAACCCCAGTAAATGGCCAAAAGTTGCTGAATGCATGGGTGATATCCCCTCTCAACATGTCATTTTTTTACTAAAGAATGTAAAGTCTTTTTCATTTTAGCATCAGAGCCATGAGGCCATGCTTGTAAAAGCACAACAGAGAGTGTATTAGGTCCAGCTGCTGCTGGTAACACAAAGGGACATGTTAGACTTAGAGCTACTAATTTTGTAGCCTTGGCCAATGCTGCCTTTAAATTTTTTTGGTCTCCAATCCAGAAAGGGTACTTCTTTCTGGCTAGAAAGCGTGTCATGACATGAATTCTACCTTTTCACTTTTAACCTTAAACCCTGCCTCCTGCAGTGTTTGAAGGACCTGTATTACTTTAGCTAAATGCTGTTCTTTTGTTTCAGACACAGTTAGTGTAAAATTGAAAGGATACCCTTCCCCCTGTAGTTTACATCATAAATGTAATCATGTTATTAAAAATACCCTTCAGTTCATCCCACATAGGGAGAGTTTTTAACATTAGCTAAATGTGTTGCTCTAGTAGCCTCAGATTCCTGTGTCTCTGAGCTTGTAATGTGTTAGTCTCCTCCCTTGCAACAATTACGTCATGCTGTGTATCAGCCAGTTCTCTGTCATATGTTTATTGCAAATAAACAGTTAACCATTTTATTATACAAATAGCTTTACTGCCTTGTTTAATAACAGTCTGTCTTTTTAGTCTGTGAGACTTTCAAAAACTGAGAAAATTATTTTGTACATTTAATAGTGTCAGCATGCATTTTACCAGATGCATTTCATTTATCACAGTAAATCTGAAAGTGACCCATGAGGTCAAGATATTGCTAGTTGCTAGTTTTAGCAATCCAATCTTTAACCTCCTGCAAATCAGACTGTAAAGTACAAACTTTGACATTTATATTACCCTCTAATAAATCTGTTGCAACAGGATATATAGAAACAGGAACCATTGTCTGTGCTTCAAGCATTACTTTATCCTGGTTGTGCTCCAGGTTTTGTACAATACATACAATACGTTTATGACAAGGCATGCAAAAAGCAACATTTAAATAAAACATTTCTCTACATTCTGTGACACTTCTGTCTTTACGTAGTAAAAACTTACAGGTACTAACATGCTGATTATACTTTGTATTTACACATCAACAGCCCACCTAATCATGAAGGGATTCACATCTAGATTAGGAGAGGTCATCATGCCTCTTTACTCATCCCTCATCAGGCCCATAATCGAGTACAATGCCCCTTTTGGGATGTACCTTACCAAACACCTGCAGCAACTGGAAAGACCCCAAAAGTACCTCACCAAGAGGATCAAAGGGCTCAAACAGATGCCATATGCTACCCGGTAAAGAAACTCCAGCTCTACTCAGTGGCATACCGCCTGCTCAGAGGTGACCTGTGCCTGACGTATAAGGCCATGTCCAACCCGGAATTAAGGGACATGCTGCACCTCAAAAAATCCAAATCCCATCGAGCTACACGCTCGAGAGACTTGAACCTCAGCACTGAAATAAATAGGACATGCTGGAGGGACAGATTCATAACCCAGAGGCTCCCTTCACTATGGAATAAAATCCCAGTCCAGGTTAGGCAGAGTCCCTCATTGACTCTCTTCAAGAGGAATCTTGATGAGTGGATGGGAGATCATAGGTTTACCCCGGGTATCACTTCTGTGTCACTGTTAGACAGAGGCACAGTATACTAACCTCGAAAAAGGGCATAGCAAAATAAATTTAAAATGGGTGGCGAAAGCCAAACATACTCTGGCTAGGCTTATAAATGCCCTAGGGCAGATAGCCTAGTATGAACCTATGAACCTATGAACCTATGAACATATGATTCAGATACATCAACAGTAAAATACTTAGTACACTTCTTGGCATTTTCATGAATTGCATTCATTGTTAAAAGAAAAACAGAAGAAAATATTTACAACAAATGTTCAGGACAAGGTGATCAGGCTTGATACGAAGATCAGTTGTGGAAGAATTTTCTGCTGTCAGTCACTAGATACTGGTAATGCCAGGTCTAGCAGTATGACCCACACCTTGTATTTCACCAACTGTCTGAAGAAAAATTACTGTACTGCCCTGTACTGCGCTGCAGTATTTGTCCTCCAGTCAATGGACAAAGTTTTAGGAAAGAAGAGTCGACTCAAAAGAAGAACTGCACAGGAATGTCGCACTGTGAGAGGCACCTCTACAGGTCACCCCCACCAGTTGCTTTGACTAGTCTGGTCTCGCCACTGTAAAATTTAAAATACTACACTAAAAGGTAGTCTGCACCATTACTCAATGAAAACAATTGAGATGGTTCATCTGATATGACATTCTTTACTGCATATGAGGTAGACATCTAGTTTAACAATGAAAGATATACACAAATTACAAAGCTGTACTTCAGATTACAGCATTAGATCTGTAAGAATCAAAGTCTCTCATATAAAAGAAGTCCCAATCTTTATAGTGTCTTTTCTGCCTGCCTCAATACTTTTGAGAATAATAAGTCTTTCCTTTGAAGCTGGTTTGCTAACAGTTTGTTCTCCATATCTCAAACATTCTGTTCCTGAAGAATAACTCCTCGGCCTTGCTCTTATCTTACACGTCCTGTTGACGAAACACAGCTGCATACAAGAGTTCATCTTGACCTGCTTGTAGATAGAGAATTTCACAAACTGCATAGTTTATAAAAGATAAAATATTTTACTTCTGACTGCTAATAACAACGAATTGCCAAGAGTTTAAACTAAGTGCAATCTGTACTACACTGACTAACAGAATATTTATTTTACATTTTCAGAAAAATCCACTGAAAGACATTTTTACATTTAAAGTAGAATATTTCAACTCTCACACCAATGTCTTTGTTTATGAGTTCCATGATGATTCCTTCCATGGCCTTGCAGACTGGGCTCATCAGGCTAATAGGGAGATAATTCCCAGGATCAGTGGTGGCTCCCCCTTTGTGGAGTGGGATAACTGTTGCTGTGCACCATTCAGTGGACACAAAGCCTGACGTAAGACTATGATTGAACATGGTGCTTAGGTGGGCAGCCACTTCCTTCTGAAGTTTGTGTAAAACGCAGCCTGGGATGTTGATCGGTCCCATGGATGCTGTGTTCTTGGCTTTAGAGAGTGCAGTTTTTACCTGTGTAGTTGTGATTACAGGGACACTGCATTCTTTCAGTATAGTTATGGGCCCTTTAGGGGGTGAGAGGGGGGTAAAGGTAGCACTGAACCTGTCTGCTATCTGTCTGATAGCACGATCCATGCACTCATGTTAAGTGCTTATAGAGTGCATCTGTGTAGGATTCAGCAGTCGTAACTGTATTGTCCAACTGCATGAGTGTCAAGAAGTTTGCCACTTCTGTCTTAAAAAGCATGAAGTTCGCTTTGGAGAAATTGTTTACCATGGTTTCCTTAATGGGGGGGGGGGGCAGGATGCGGATATCTAGGGTGATTAGCTTATGGTTGGATCTGACCAATGAGGAGATGACTTCAGGTGTGGAACACCAGTCACTCATGTTGGTAATCACTAGGTCTAGGACACTGTTGCCCCTGGTGGGGGTGTGGATAAGTTGATCCAGGGCATTGGAATTTATGAATTCCAGAAAGCGCTGAGCGAAGGAGTTGGTACATGGTTAGTTTTCCCAGTTAATGGTGTAGTAGTTGAAATCGCCCATTATTAGGGTGTTTGGTTGAACCTTAATATTTTCCAGTATATCAAGAAAAGAGGAGTGGGAATCCTGAGGCATGGTGGGGGGTCTGTAGCAAGCTGCAATTTGGATTGCAGTTTTGCCCAGAGTTAGTTGCACTTGGATAACCTCAGATGCATTATGATGCGCAACTAGCCTGGAGGTGTGGATATCCTTATTGAAAATTGACACAACTCCGCCTTTGGTGTTCTGGTCCAGGTTAGATGGCCGAAAAGAGTGGTATAAGTTATAGCCTGGTAATGCAGGGGTGCTGTCTAGAGCCTTGAACCAGGTCTCAGTCACTGCACAGATATCGATGTTCTCCATTTTAAGGAGTGCCTCAAGTGAGTGCATTTTGAGATTTATACTTCTAGCATTGAGTAGCATTCCCCTCAGTTTTTGCTTGCCTGTTCCTGTTATGGTGGTGAATTTGTCATTTGAACCTTGCTTAAAAAAGGTACTATAGGAGCGGCAAGACCCTTAGCCAGTATCTGGAATCCCAGGGGCGACAGGTGCAGGCCATCTCTGGCAAAACATCGTTGTCTGTCGACCATGTTGTCCCAGGCAGATAGATACTGGATTCCCTTAGAATGACACCAGAAGCTTAGCCAATTGTTGAAGATTAGTTAGGGATATGGAGCTAATTGTTGAAGTGTGATGCAGAGACAGGTTAGAAATGAAAGGTAAAGCTGTGTTTATGAATTTAGTGCTGCTGAAGCTTGGTGAGAAACATTTTGTTCTGATTGTTGTAGATATAAGCAGCTCTTCCACTAAACCATAAATCAGGATACACTATTTCTACTCAAAGGGCATACACCCCACCTAAGTTTGTACTGCACCTCCACTATTGTCAACCTTCTCCCTTCCACCTTGAAGGCCTTATTTTATTCTCTAACTGTTTTAATTACAAGCTTCACATACCCATTTAGTCACCATAGTCTTCTCTTTGTATTTAATTTTTCCTCTTCAAGCCCCTTTACAAAGCGATTAGAACTCCAGCCTTCATCCATTTTTCATTATGTCATTTTAGCTCCATATCTCTAACTAATCTCTGACACTTTCTATCAGCCAAACCTAATCCATCCACATCCATTCATATACCATTATCTTTGTCATTGCAGTCTTTCTCTTTTTCTCATCCCACACCATACATTGGCATGACTGATGACAGATATTTAATTATGCCTTCATATGGACATCTTGGACCACCTCTTTCTTGGTTAGGACCATATCCAGTATGCTGCCCTGTTTGGTACAGTCTTTTACCAGTGGACTGTAATGCTGGTGATCCGAGATCATAGCTCATCTTTCACTTGCTCTCTACTCTGGAGCTCAGAATCTTCCATTCTGATCTTGCAAGATTTAGTGCCCATTGCCTATACCCAACTACTTTTTTCATGCCAAAGGTCTCATTATCCTCTTGTTATGTGACCTGAAAGTAAGTAACTATCCAACTCCCTCTGTGTTAACTGCCAAGGTGCTTAATGTAAATTCTCACCCTTGCCTGCTCTATATTCTGATTCATGCTTTGGGTTCCTTCTCTTTTCTGATCTTATATTTGATGCTATACATAATATAAATTGCTATGAACATCCCATGTGCCTCCTCTCTTCTCTTCTCTTCTCTTCTCTTCTCTTCTCTTCTCTTCTCTTCTCTTCTCTTCTCTTCTCTTCTCCTCTCCTCTCTTCTCTCTTCTCTTCTCCTCTACTCTCCTCTCCTCTCTTCTCTTCTCTTCTCTCTCTCTCTTCTCTTCTCTTTCCTCTCTTCTCTCTCTTCTCTCTCTCTCTCTCTCTCCTCTTCTCCCTTCTCTTCTCTTCTCTTCTCCTCTCTTCTCTCTTCTCTTCTCCTCTCCTCTTCTCCCTTCTCTTCTCTTCTCTTCTCCTCTCTTCTCTTCTCCCTTCTCTTCTCTTCTCTTCTCTTCTCTTCTCTTCTCTTTTCTTTTCCTTTCTTCTCTTCTCTTCTCTTCTCTTCCCAAGCAACCCATACCCTAACAGTTTTTGTTTCTCCTATGCCTCTCTTCCTTCCGTCTTTGTTTTAAGGGACAGTTACTGAGACTTACATTTTCAACTCACTTCTGGGGACCACTCTTCCCGCTAAGCTTACATGGGACCTTTCCCTATGACAGAGTTATCTCCATCGTCTTACCAGTTAGAATCTTTTCTCTCTAATCCACTTGCACAACCTGTCAATGCTTTCTCTCTATGACGTTCTTCTTCCTTGGCATGCTGGGTGCCAGCACAGTTAACATTTCTGATCTACCTCAAGACCCCTATACTGACTTCTTTCTGTCACCTGACTCACCTTGCTTGTCAGTAACCATTTAGTAAATAGTTGATATGTTCTTACTGTTTCTGATCTATGACAGGCCTCTCCTTAATGAGCCTTTCATGGGTTTAATTCTTGGATATGTTCCTCTTCAACAATCAGAATCTGCTATGTTATTGTAGGATTCCATTTTTAGAGACATCTGTGCACTTGTAATGATATAGGTAATGACATAACACATCTGCTACATAAATGTGCCTGCTCCCTAAACCCACTATTTCATCCCCAGCCACTAGCAAACAGCTCCATTCAAATTAAGAAATAACAATGAAGATTTGTAACTTGCATTGTTAAGTAATGTGTATCTGTATAGTTGCCTAAGTTCCTGCAAAGTCCAACAAGCCATTCATCTGCAGTGGGATGTAAATAGGCTATTCCTCAGCCATCAAGGAGGGTCTTTGAACAGTTAATCAATTCCAATAATATTATACCAGTTATGTCTAATATCAGGGACATTACTTGATCGATCCCAGTTAAGCTCATAGGTGAAAACTAGGCTAACTGCTCTGAAGGGCCATTTTAAGCCTAGCTAATAACCCAAGGTTAGAATCAAACCCTGTACCTTGTATCTGTGAGGAGAAGTCCTAAACCATTATGACAAACCAGACATTTTATGGTAAACCAGAAGACTGGCTGAATCCCAAGCAGCAAACTTAATGGAGAAAAGAAATGGCAGATTGCACAAACATACAGCTGAGTTCTGGCATATTAAGTTCCCAAATATAACCTGATTTGTAGAGTCAAAGTGAAAGCAATAACGCTTGTTGGAGGTGAGCAATGATCAAATAATGATGGCAGCAATATCTACAATGGAGACCTTCTTGGACCAAGCATTGCTAGCAACTATTTGTCTGATGGGATCAACTTTGACTGCAATATCTGCTAAAGGATGATTATCTGCTTGATGGCAAAATCCAGTGAATTTGGCAGTCTATTTGGTTATTCCCCAAAGTGTTATTTATTACTAAAGTCAAAACAAGTTACTATTTTATAATGAATAAGATGTTACCTTGGAAATACATATGAAGAGATGTATATAATTTTATATGTTAATTAACAGTTAACATAGAAATTGCCACAAATTAGAAGAGTTCTTATGTAGATCTGATAGACTATTCTGTTTTTTGTGTCTTCTTCTATCATCAAGTCCAGTTGTTTTTTCCCCCGAGGTTCTCTTCAAGGTAGGGGAAGACCAATCCATTCTTCAGTGATGGAAATTACATTATTGTTTTTATGAATGAAGTACCGTATTTGATGCTGTCACAAATGTTGGCTTCGTTGGCTAGGCAAATGTTAATTCTTGCTGGAAAAAATATCTGTGCCTTTATGTTACTCTGCTTGAGAAGCTTGACTTTTGGCCAAAATTTCCTTCACATTTCTGTGGTCTTAGATGAATAGTCATTTTCAGATCTATTGCTATGCTGCTTAAACTTTAAAGGAGCTTTCTCCCAAGCTGATATTAGAACAAATTTTTTGTCTAAGAAGGAGATAAATTTAACTATTATTGATCTTGGAGTTGTTAGTGAGTTGCTGGTTATTGGCTTAACTATGGCTCTGTGTGCTCTCTCAATGCCATAAGAAAGTCCTTTGTGTAGATTCAGAAATTTAGGGATCCATGTAGAAAGAAAGGAGATAATGTGCTCTCCCTCAGTTTTTTTCTGGCAAAACAAAATTCCTTATGTTACACCTCCTTTCCATATTCTCCAGTGGATCTAACTGATTAATTAATGAAGAGTTATGCCTTAGTAAAAGTCTAGTTTGAGTTTCTTCTTTGAGTCTTCCCTCTCTGTCAGATAGGGCTGTTTCAATATTTGTGATATGCTGTTGCTATATTGTTTATTTAAAGTCAGATGCTTGTTTCTGGCTGTTTTCTTTCAGAGTTTTCTTGAATGACCTCCATTTTAAAGGATAGGTCTTGAAGTGTAGTTATTACACGTTGCAGGCCTTTTTTCAAAGAAGGCTCTCAGTGGCAATGTTTTGAGTTGCACATTTTCCAATAGTGAAGAATGAGCTCCAGTGTATTTTCACAGGTTCATAGGTTGGTACTAGGCTATTGGCCCTAGGGCCTATACAAGCCTAGCCATAAAAAATATAGCATTCTGACATACAGGTTCATTTTACACCAAGCACCCTATGTGCGAATCAAACGCTGCACCTTGTGGCTGTAATGGTTATGCCAACCTCCCTTTTGACAGGAACATATTGACAGAAAAATATTGAGATATCCTCATGAGATTCTGAAGTTTGATGAAGTGAATGTATACAAATCAGAATGTGAAGGAATTTATCTTCTAGAGCCATTTTTCCTGTTAAAGTAGAAACTGCAGAGCTTGAAAAAGATGTTTCTTTAGGTTAGCCATCTAGCTTGGCAATCAACTTTGAAAGTGTGAACTTAGTAGCAGTGAGCTTTTCCTTCCTTGATGTACAGAAGCTAAACAACTGGTAGCTAATTGGTACACATCCAGTGTCTGAAGGATCTGTTTTTTCTTGGTTTCTACCCCCCAGAAAAAAAATGAGACATGGCTAGACAAGTTTAGTCATGATAAAACCACATTTTGAAAGAAAATATAGTTTCATCTTGAGGGATATCCTGTCTTAGAGAAAATGCAAACATGGTTTCCTATACAGAATGACTTCACTCTCCAAGGTCATACTTACAGAGCTGATGGTCAACATGACAAGTGCTTTACATGATAAGAATTCAACATCATGGTATTATCAGGCTTAAATGGCAGCTAGGCAGACTTGTATAACATTTAGATCAAGTCGTGGGAAGGGAAAAGAGCCATAAAAGGAGACAGCAGAGATGCTGCACTTAAGAACTACCTTGAGGCCACGATCCTCCCCTCCACAAGGTGATGATACATCTGGACAGCTGAGCAACTGATTCTTTGACTTTAGAATAAATAAGACCCAAATGACACAGGTTTTTGAGATAAGATGAGGCTGTCTGTAGATGACTAACTGAGGCAGCACCCACTCAGAGGCAAAGGTCTGCTGAGTTGAAGGTTTCTTACACAGCACATCTGATGTGATCAAGGGATCCACATCAGAAGCCAGATACTTTGGTGACCTAGATTATCATCCAGCTGTAGGGGATGTCCTAGACATGGACCAGGACAGTTTTCTGTATCACTAATGACCTTAGAGTCCAAAAGCAAGTCCTTCTTGTATCTACAGGAATGATGGAAATTTATACAGGAATCTCATTTCTCAGAGGGAAGAGAAAGTGTATTCATAGCTAGCTCCCTCTTGTCCTGTTGACCTAAGCAGAAGACAATGAAGAACATGTTGCCCTGAGTGGCAAATTCATTGATGTAGATCATGCCTTATTTCCTGAATACCCTGACCAGACACAACCCCTGAGTAGCAACTCCAGAAAAAGACCAGATGAGTAGTTTGGGGTGCCCACTGCAATATGAACCACTGACAGGGTGATAATACTGCATGAACCCCACTTGAGCATCAACTCACTGCAAAGAAGATATGCTCTTGTATCCTGTTGCTGCTGTAAGTACCAACAAAGTGATTGCCTGCCCAAATTAGGAGAGGTCATGGAAGCAGCATTTTCTTCCAGGCTTTTAAGGCCACAGGAAATGTACTTGTCTCCAAGTAGTCAAAATGACATCTAGCCTCCTGGGTTGTCACACTCCTTGCACCATGTGAAAGCATAGATTAGCTCTTCAGCACAACAAAAGAGCACAATGAGGTATCTGTTATCAGAATCTGTGGCAAATCTAGCTGAAGAAAGGAGTAACACCTAAAGATGTTTGGGGAAAGTTCCCCACTACAAGGTCTGGTGATAAGGGTCTGAAACAAAAGGCATGTCTGTGGAAAAATATGGCTCCGTAGCCTTTGACACCTCACAATCCAACACAACATTCACATCGTTAGATGTGAAAATGACATTACAAGTATCGTTACAGAAAGTAAAGATGGAAGTGACAGCAGAATCCATGGCTAGATCACATACTTTGACCCTATTCAGACAAACATCATAACTTAGTGAATCCTTTCCAAGGACAAAAATAAGGACAATAGTGAGTGTCTGACTCTGTCATGATAAAAGCAATCATCTGAGTTGAAGGCTGAGATGATTTCCACCAATAACTGACCCCACCTTGGGTCTGCAGTCATGGGATCAACAGAGAAGGGACAATTCCATAAATTTGCTGGACACAGCTGGCAGCAGCCAGTCATTCTTATAAGAGATCACATGGAGATCCTTCTCCTGCATGTGTAAGTCATCATGAACACACCTTACTAAGCATGCTGTGTGTTGATGAAAGTCTACAAGGCAACACTTTATACCGGAGGACTCTTCTATGTGAACCATGAATGCTGATGTGCCAAAAGGTGTGCATCACATCAGTGACACCATCCAGGTGTCCTGCCAGAGGCAGGACATATGCACCTGCAATGTGATTATTAAAACCAGAAGTAATAGATGTGGTGGTTGAAATCAATATAATCCAGAATGGAGCAGTTATTTGTCTCATTTGGGGCTAGGAAGAGGTGCACGTAAATGACTCACTTGTCTTACTGAAAGAAGAAAAATTCTATAATTCCTTTGAGCAATAGGCTTGCTTCAAGAGTTCTGCTGAGAATGATCTGCCAGCAGAATTGATTTTTGAAGTGGACTTGAGAATTCTAGAATATGGCTTGGTCTGACTATCTAGAACACACTGGTCAGTACTATTGATGGTTCTTCATGCCAGGGTGAACTTGGAGTATTGCCACCCATTGGGCAGTCCATGTTCAGAATCTGTACTGCAGTGGAACACCTGGTAGGATCATCATCTCGGAAAACTTAGGTGGCATTTGAGGGGGCAAGACTGAGTTGCCTAAGAGCTTTCCTGAAGTGACACGTAGGATTAACCATGCTTAGAAGAGGAAAAAGTGGGGCTAAAAGTTAGAGTTACAGAAATCAGGACCTGTTTCCTCCTCATGAGGTCATAAACCACATCTTGACTGGACTGTCCAAAGGATAGCACCCCAAAAATTGGCATCTAGAAATGTGTCCACGAACACTTCTTTCAATGAGAACAGTCTTAGCTATGCCATCCTTTGCTTGACTCTGTGAACTAGGCTGGAACACCAGCACTGTCCAAATTGCAACAGGAAAAAATGGGTTAACTTACTGAAGATGCCATAGGCCGAATCTTAACAAGGTCCTCCTATGTGCAATCACTAGGCAGTTCTCAAGCTTATCTGGCACTTCCTGAGCAGGTGGGCCTGGAACTGGGACAGGTAAGATGAAGTGTTGAGGATTTTAAGACACAGCATTGCAGAGTTGTGAATTCTTTTTCCCCACATGTCAGAAGCCTTAGACTCTGTGTCAAGTGGCAAAATGTTGTGGTCTATAAATAAAGTCTGCTCAATTGATAGTCTCTGGTATTGTTACCATTTTTGGTTTTCAGTCTTGGGGATCTTTGCAAATCAAAGGAGTTTAGATAAATTTAGCACTATGTTATTTAAACACTTTTTATACTTTTTCAGGCCGAAGATTGTAATGGACATATGCCTGGGGGGGGGTTCAAACGTCACAGTCCGAAAGAGTATCTGTATCAAACCTTGGCTACGCAACTGTCTCATTATAGAGGAACATGCTGATATAGCTATTCTTTTGAATTTTGTTGTCCTGAATTTAAACTACTGCCCATCCTCTGACTTCCTTATTGACCACAAAATATGTACCTTGTGGGCTTTTTTCGAATGCACAAGGAAACAAATCTGGGGGTTCAACATTCTCTTTCATCTGGCCTGCTGTCTGCTGTATTCTTCTGCCATAGTTCAGAAATCACTCAATTAGCAGTTCTCAATTAGAAGTTATTTCTCTTCAGGAAACATAGACTATGATGTGAATGTTTAAACAGAAAAAGGATATATCCCACTACTTAGGAGTAGCCAGTAAAATACACAAAATGAGACGATAAACGAGCTATACCTCCACGGCTGTAGTGTTCTGAAGTTAAAAATAAAATATTTAATATTAACACACTGTTAAAAAGAGAAAAAGTAAAGTCCCTTGATTTACACAAATGATAAGCGCTTTTGATAAATTTTCTTCAGATAGCTGATATACTGGGACTAAAGAAGGCTTTGAATACTTAAAATTTAAAGTGGTCCTTTCTCCTTATTTGAAAATAACCAATTATAAGTGTTTAAAACAAACACACCTTAGTAGCCAATGACCATTTCACTGACTTACAACTCTGAGAATGGAAGAAGAATTTTCTTACTTCCAATCACGGTGGTCTACAAAAGACACTTGTACTTTTCAGCCAATAATTGGCAGGTAGACTTTGTTGAAGATTTATCGAAAGCACTTATCATTTGTGGAAATCAAGGGACTTTACTTTTTCTCTTTTTAACAGTGTGTTAATATTAAATATTTTATTTTCAACTTCTGAACACTACAGCCGTGGAGGTGTAGCTCGTTTATCGTCTCATGATGTGAATGTTTAGGTGCAAGACAAACCACAATTCTTGCCTACTGAATTTTCTGCCAAAATTGTTACATCTTACTTGAAATACCCTTTGTTATTTCTACTGTATCATCTTTCTGTTTTCACCCTTAAGCCATTGTCTAGCTGCATCTTTTAACACTCAGTTAAGCATAACTCTTTGCTCCTTCACCTGCTTTTCCACCTGCCATTAGAAACTAAATCCACTTCATCTCTAATTTCCCACCATTTGTTAAACTTAGGTCCTTCTCCTTAACTCTTTTATCTCCTGCCTAGGACTCATTATAACTTATTTTACAATACTGGAGTAGGTACACTTTTGATTTTGATCCCTTTCATGTGCAAATTTCTTGATGTATCTCTCCTTTTATCATCTGGTACTACATTTCACCATGTCGTCCTTTTAAGTAATATTTAATATATTTAATGTATATTTTGGATATTTAATAGCTTGTAAGTATGTTACTGTTTTAAACATTTCTCTGTAATATTTTTATTTTATTATTTTATTTTACATTTGTTAACCGGGCAAGTCCGTCTGGACGCAAATCCTTTTTCAGCGGAGGCCCGGGCAGAAAAGCTCCTCAGTACATAAGTCAGCTAATACAACACAGGTACAGTTAAAATATAATAGGGCAGAGAAGAACACAGTTAAATATACAGTTTGAGACATATGGTTGATTAAACATAATACAACATAACATTTTTTGTTTATATGTGCACGATTAAAATTGAGTCCAGTATAGTATCAATACTGGCAGTAGGTAAGTTAATCAGGAGCCATACATGGACATGTCCAGTTTTTGAGTTGGTAATTTTTTTAGTAAAGCCTCCAGATTCGGTAAACTTCTGTGCAGGAATAGCTTATTGCTGCATGGAAGGGACCATTCCCGTGCAGCACGGCAGCGTGCCATGCATATGTATGAAGGCGCGCTGCTGTGCTCTAAAACGGAGACGGTTCTGCATGCGAGGGCAGGGAGTGTGTCTGTGCAGAGCACGGACACTAAATATGCCCCCTGTGCTCAGAAAGTGCTTTACAGCACTTCGAAAGCTGTACTGGCATAATATTAGAGCTTAGCACTAATATTATGTCAGTATTTCAGTGTCCGCAGACACTGAAATGCAAAATAGATGGACACTGAAAAAAAAACGGCAGTAGGAAAGCAATAGAAGGGGTGTGTCACAGCCTCTGTGACACACCCTCTGTATTGCTAAAGTGCCATACGGCACTTCTGCAGTCTGCAGAAGCATGTGTGCAAATGCACACATACCACTCAACCTCTTCGAGCAAAAAATCTGGACAAAGCCTAAAATGACGAGGGGACAAATATGGACAGATATTAAATATTGCCCTTACAATGGGGTAAATCCCCCAAGTGTACACAAGCACAACCCCTATCCCCACAAAAGAAATAAAGCACATGCTGAACATGTCATGCATCGGCATGAAACACGCACAGAGCCGTGAAAGCCCAAGCATTGTAATATGTCAGAAACACAGTCCCAAGTAATTGTCACAACACCACAATACACTCCCTCATAACCTACAGAAAATAATAATAATAATAAAAATCATAATATATCCCTGTTTATAATGCTCTAAGGGATACATGTAGCTAAGTGGGTGTGTACATTAAAGCTTAAACATTCCATAGGAGTTAAATGAAAATAAAGAAAATAGCGCAGCCATAATAGTGTGGTGGTTAGAGTAACAGCTTTACATGCATGTGCTTAGGGGTTTGAGTCTCAAAACAGACAGTTTATTTTATCATGTGAAAGTAGTGTTAAACTTATTTTAGTAAACATAATCTATGTAGCAATTAGTTTTTGCCAACCAGGATAGAGTAGCAGTTCCAAAGGTGAGATCTCAGTGTAACAAAGATGTGAAACCCCCATATAAACACAAGTGCCCCATGCAGCGTAGTCACACAGGAATATAATGTAACGAAAGCACGTGTCATGGAAAGTAAATGTAAAAGTATAAATGTGTAATATTTATGTTATATTACACAATGACTGGCTATTAACATACAAAAATGAGTATGCTAATTGGTCAGCCCAAACAGAGTGCCTGTTGTAAATCTGAGAGTATACAAATGGAAAAAGGTCTGGATGCCTGGACTATTTCCATTTGTATACCACCTGTCTGTTTTTCTAGTCTGCAGAGATAGCAGTGGGGAATTGAAGATCTCCATTGTATTAACAAGCATATCTTGCTATGTGTTACGAGTCAAAGAACTTGTATAACATAGCAAGATATTCTAAAAAATGCAATGGAGATCCTCCTGTCAACAGAGAAAGGAAGATCTCCATTGCCTTTTCAGCATATCTCACTATGTTATACGAGTTCATCAACTCGTATAACATACTGAGATATGTAAAAAAAAGCAAATTAGATCCCCCTATCTCTGTTGCTACCTCTGCACAGCACTGATGTACTGTGCAAGTGTGACAACATGGCCCTTATGCATGTGCAGTACATCAGAAATGGCACAGGATACCGGTAAATTGTGGAAGGGCTGCATGGAGGGATGATACAATGACACTTTTAAGAAAGGCATGTATTGTTTTTCTTAAATAATGTCATTGTATAATAGCAATAACTCATGGCTGGGTGTGGGCAATGCCAGACCTAACCACGGTTGCCATTGTATGGTCATAAGGGCATTGCCCTCGTGCCAAACCACACCAACTGTGGGTAAACCAGTATTACTCACACCCAGCTGTGGGTTATTGCTGAAATATAACATGATACCTATGATATGCAGAAATGTGCATTAATCAATGTGTATCCATCAGACCTTGTTCTGCCAAGCAACAAAATAGTCAGCCCTTCCAAGTCTCAAACCCAGGATGCTGTTCCCACCAATCACATGATACCATCTGACTTGTGAGATGTTATAGAGCTTTAATGAACATATCCTGCATTCAGGTAAATTAACATTCATTAAAAAAAGAGCAGTCCCAAATGTTGAACAGTTGACCCTGACCATTTTAATCAGAGGAATGTACCAGTACACCAGCTGTGCTGTAGGAATTAATGTTGCTTTTTCAAACATTAGGGGGAAAGTGTAGTGGAGCCCTTTGTGCATTGTATATAAACATGTATACACACACATACACACACACATATATATGTCAGATGAAACATATATGTAAGCATACAGCCATAATATAGATATACAGATATTAAATACAATAGAAGGAAACTAAAACACACACACACACACACACACACACACACACACACATATATATATATATATATATATATATATATATATATATATATATATATTTATATGTGTGTGTGTGTGTGTTTGTGTGTGTATATAACATGCAGTGCAATATATATCTCAGAACAATAGCTCCCATCCTGTTAGTGCAAGGAACCTGTACAAAGACTGTAAAGGGGGGGGCACATATAGGGATATAGTTAGAAAATCATTGTTACAAATGAAGACGTGTGACAGCAACAGTGTGTGTTTCAGCAGACAATCACTGAAGGATATGATGATGGAAAATGAAATGTCAGTCGTATTTACTGACATAAATTCTTGGATCATCACCATGATTAACCACACAAATAGAAATAAATTGTGGAACTGAACAAAAGTATGGTCCAAGCATCTGAAAACTCTGTGGAAAATCTGGCTGTGGAGAGGTATGTTCAGAACCCCTTAATGCAATGAATGTGGACCAAGCCTGACAAAGTGGGGGGACAAAGGCATGAAAATAGGGGCATGTAAAAATACGTCAGTAGATAAGCTGAGAATGTTCATATAGTAACAGTGTATGTCTTAACATATATCAACTGAACTATTACAATTCCATGACTCAATTGCTTGTCATTAGTTACTGACCTCGGTCCACACATTATCCCATTGATGTGTTATGCATACATAACAGTTATGGGGACCAGACCAAAGATATTGGCCACACAACTGGACATCCTATGAATATATGTGGGCATAACACAACAGTAGGGAAACTACACTGAGCTACTGAGCAATATCCAGACTACAACAGACTGACATAACACTACCCAGGTCCAGCTCTGGGGCTGTACACATGCAGTAGCAAATATAACAGGCAGTACGGGGATGTAATACTAGTGGAACACAGACACTAGTGTGAAAGTGCATACCCTCAAACAAGTGCACCACAGTCACAGCAACATACCAGTAAGCAAACTGAACATGACAGTATAATACTAGAGCAACCACATACCGTTTGCCATTCACACATTACCCCTACATATACTGCCCCAAGTCACAGTGTACTGGGAATCTGGAGGTGTTACATGACATGTCACAGTCAGCCCCTACAAGCATACTGATCTGATAGACCACCAGCAGCAGCTGTAGCAGCATGCAGAGTCAGATAGGTAAAGAATGTATGGCACTCACAGCTGCTACTCTCCCTAACCAGCCTGAAAAACATAAACACACAACACTGCTACACAACCTTGCCAGTCTGTTCACAATGGCCAGACAGACATACTGTCATATGTGTAGACTCCCACAGAATTACCAGGGTGTAGACGCATAACCCTGGCCACCTCTGCATACCATGGCCAGGAGTCTGCCAGGTCATTGTCATGCTAACTGGTGTGCATTTGGTAATTAATGATATACCATACCTCTGCACCTCATAGTGCAGGACATCTGAACAATGCATGGAACACGTATGGGACAGGGGGCTGGAAAGAGGGACATATCACACATAATGGTGTAACAAATTGAGACAGTAGCTGCTGTTACAAGTGTTGTTGTAACATCACATCCCTGAAGGAAATGATGTGTGGAACACCAATGGATGACAACACGTACTGATTACAATCCTCACATTATCCTACCAACCCCACAAAAACAGATGTTGGTCGAGGAACAGACCAAGCATAATAGGCAAACATCTGGCCAGTCTGTGGACAACATGCCAGTTGAGAGCTATGTCAGAGGCATATGACTGTCAAATGTCAAGTCACCCAGTAAATGCATGTCCAGACAAACCCTGTCAATTTAGCAACCCCCTATGTGTATAACAATGCTAATGACATACAAGCTGTACCAAACTCTGGAGCTTTGTCACCCATGTTGCTGGGCAGTCTCCACATGTCCTGTCCTGTGAGGTATTTCCACCTACTGTCTGTGAAGCTGTAGCCCCCACACCTCCATATTATCCCCTGCACAGGCCAGGTAAATGGGCAAGGCCCACATTAAGGACATCCCATATGGTGGAACCAGCAGGTGTGTCCAGGCCCACAACACAATACTATGTGGGCACCTACATAGTTGGATAGCCTTAGCAATACTCGACAGGATAACATCAACCCCCCTCAAGGTAGGCTGAATGCTTGTGGTAGACAGCAGCAATACGCAAACCACAGATTTGGCCCCTAGATTGGCTGTACAGGCCAAATCAGGAGCACGAACTAACCTGTTATCAAGTCAGCCTTTGTCTGATCAAGCATATAAGGTCACAGGTGGAGTACTGTAAGGCTAACTATGAGTGCAAATTGAACACATCCACCAAGGCCAATCACAAGGCCATCTTCACAAATGTCGGCAATCTTTGAGGCCACATACCAGCCCACCCTGTAATGGTGGCCAATCAGGCCACATATACACACAACATAGCTATAGCTGGATATGCACAGCACCCACATCCCTCCCCTCATCACCAATGAGCAGGTACATATTGCTTACTGAAAGGCAACAAATGTAGGTATCCATAGTACCTGATAACATCCCTGTCCACATCCTACATGAACTCAGGCATGTGCTCCCAGCTCCATTACACACTGTAGTCACACCAGGCCTTGGCAGCATCCACACCACAGTCACATGGAAGATGGCCAATGTTATCCCTCAACATAGACATGAATGAGGAGGAGTACAGGGGTAGGAAATTAAGTAGGCCCCATTGGGGGGAATATGACACCTCAGGGCCAGCAGTGAAATGCACGTAGATACAGTGCTGATATGTTACAGGGGTATGGCGTGGTTGTGAGTGGTGGCTACTGGTATTCAGTGTAGATGTGCAGGTTCTGTATATATGGTTGCCAAATATATGAAGTCCTGTGATGTGTCTCCCTTGTAATGTCTTCCAGGTGCAATGTTGCATCAGCAAAGGCCAAGATTCTCGGAAGCTCAGACAAATATAACCATAGAAGCCATACTACACAACCATGCCATAATTTTTGGCTGGAGCTGGCAACATCTGCAGGAGTGGACTGGCCTGTGGGACATCCTTGTCCACAGGCTGAACAATGTTGGCCTGCATGCATGTACATATGAGCAAGTCTGACATCATGAAAGTGACCTCATACACCATGCCTGGCAAAGGCCTGCTGCAGTGGCCAGGGACCACACAGCCACAGGCCTTGCAGCCCCACTGGCACCCATTGGGGAGTCCCACAGGTACCTTGGGGCACCCATCCCAGTACAACATCAGAGTACAGACCCCCCACATACTGGAGGTGGTTAGCACTCAGACAATGGACGAGGAGTGTGCAGGTAAGGCCCCAGTATAGATTACTAGACTAGTGTAGCAGACATACTTGTAATTGTACAGTATCTACATACATGTGTCAGGGCAGATTGCAGTTGTGGATGGAGTTTTCTAATGCACAGATGTGCACATCCATGGTGGAGTTTTCTAATGCACAGATGTGCACATCCATGGTGAAGGACAGCAAATTGTGTAGTATTGGGGGGTGTACTGTACATATGCACACATGCTGCATCTATCCTGTACCAATGCCACTTGTGGGTCTGCTGACTGTACTCCACTCACACAGCTACCTAGGTGCCTCCTGTTTACATGTGGGACGGCAGCCTGCAGCTGGTGAATATGCAATTATACTGTTGTGGTTTGCCAATACCCCAGGCATATGAAGGCCATGCAGTGTACCATGCACACAACTGTCACTCATAGCCATATTGCTGTATGTGCATGTTCACCTGTGTTGGGGTCAACTGCATTGTATCACAGTGGTCACCACAGTGGCCTATCTGATGAGAATGTATCATCCCTGTAGCATAAGACACTGGCCTGTCAGTGCAAGACCTGTACAGACAGCAACACAATGATTGTACAAACGGCCTAAGGTAGGGACATGTGTGAAATCATATAATGGATATAAACAGTGTGCACACCCCAGTTAAGATGTCAGGTGCTTGTGATGTCTATACAAACTGAGACTGCAATATGTCAGTACTCATCCTTTCCGAACTGTAATGTGACCTATGACATGAACAATCCCCTGTACAAACAATCAATCTGTTGGCCACCAAATATGGAGTATACAAACCTCACAATATGCTGGATGCATATGTATGCACACCTTTCAAATAATATGTCATAGCAGCAGCTTGTGATTTACTGACAGCATACAGTCTGCTTGGGTACACACCAACCATCAAGTAAAGGCACTCTGACTAAAACCAAATAACGGTCTGCTGTCCAAGTGGGATAACCATGACATATGCTCAGTTGCCTGCAACAGCAAAAGCCATGGCTTGCAGACAGCGTACAAAGCAGCAAAGGGATCTCATATTTGAAAGCTATCAGTCAAGAGTAGGGTACAACAACATTACCACAGCAGTGCGTACACCATGGAACACTGAGGAGACAGTTGTCAAAAGGTGGAGTGAATATGGGACAATAGTGCTGTTGACAAGAACCTGATGTCTATCCAAACATGATGACAACACATGTCAAGACTTGGCCAGGGAGGTTGCCAGGGGACATACTGTCACACTGAGGGAGTTGCAGAAACCCCTTGCTAGTACTGGTGTTCTGTACTACCTGTGAGAACAGTCTCCCATATTCTGCATATGTCTGGCCTATGGGGTAGGGTCGGGTCAGAAGATGGAAGCATTCCCACACACCAGAAACAACCAGGGCTGCAGCACATCATGTCTCCCAAAGGCAGGTGTGAAAATGTGTTAGGGTGTAATGAGACTAGGGATCGACCTCACAGCCACAATACCAACAGGTATGTGTGGTGCACAAGCAACACCTCTCATAACCTGAACACCAACATCCCCATGGTGAATCACACTGGTGGCAGTGGCCTGCTGTGGGGCTGCTGTTCCACAGACAGAACAGGACCTGTAGTCATGGTAGTGGGAATTCTGAACATTTCCTAATAACACCCACATCTGCCCAAAATACATCAAGCATCTGGAAGAATGCTGAGGATGAGGAGATGTGTCAGCCTTCAACATGACAAAGAACTGCAGCATACATCCAAAGCTATCTAAGAATGGCTCCACCTGAACACAAACATGGGTATGGAGTGGCCCAGCCAGAGCCTAGACCTACACCAGATAGAAAACCCTAGTGTGACCTGATGAGGGCTGTGCACATGAGCTGCCCTTGCATTCTGACAGAGTTGGGTGACCTTTGCATGGAATAGTGGCCAAATAATGCCAGGTCAGGATGTGCCATGCTGATAGACACCTTCACAATAAGAGTGAATGCTGTAAGCCACTTACAAGGTGCTTCAGCAACTTATCATTTTAAGAGTGTGCACATGTATGCAATCAACATATTGTACATATTGCAGTCATCATGTTACACATATCACATGTGTTTGTTTATTGATTGGATTGCACAGGTCATATGTCACATGGAAAGTGGATGACATATTTGAATGCATTATTGTGGTCTCATCCTCCATATTACAAGTACATGGCATGTTAACAGGGTTGTGTACACTTATCATATCCACTGTAAGCTTATAAGGCTGGTGGTGTAACAGGGATTGTGTGACCATACATTCACTGCTCATTTGCAGATCTGACACTCACATGTATGTCATTAATCAGCTAAGTCACTCCTCAGATCATCCCACTTATGGCACAGAAAAACACAGGGGTTATGAGAAATAGAACAGATATATGAGCCAGACCGCTACACATACTGTGAGAATATGTACAGTTGTGAGTTATGTTCTGTAGTATTTGCCACTGTGCTATACAGGTGGACAGCAATGATGTGTACATGGCTGCAGTCTGTGGTGGGGAAAGGCCATCACACACTAACATTAATCATGTATCCCAGAGCTCTATATTGCCAGTTACATGTTGTATAACTGGCTGCAATGCATGATGTTGACAGCTGTGTGTCATGCATGTCACCATGTGGGTAATGCATGGTCTGTGTAACAGATTTGTGCCACCTCACCTGTGAGTGTGTGTGTGTGTGTGTGTGTGTGTGTGTGTGTGTGTGTGTGTGTGTGTGTGTGTGTACCAGCTAACATCAAAGTGCAGGTACTAATGTACATATGTTGTCTTCCTCTTACAGGTGGTGATGTGGTCTGGGTTCCCCCCTTTTGAAACAATGTCAATATCTCTGCAGACTCTGCCAATGATGATAGGAATAATGAGGTACAGATGAGGTTGTCAGGGGCTGAATCTGTGCCATTAGTTGGCATCCCACTCTTGTGCACACCATCACTGCACACAGTGACAATGCCCACACATACCTCATCACCAGTGACCACAGATGATGGACACTTGTCAGGTGGTGGTGGCATTAAACAGGCTAGTGTGGTGACTATAGCAGGTGTGAGTGTAGACACTGGCTATGACCAGTGCAAGTGAGGTCACACACAAGTGGATCGACAGGGGTGCTTGCAGGAGGAATGCTGCTTGTTGGGCCACTGTTGCAAGTGCCACAGAAGGAGTAATCAGACGCATGTTCCAGGCTGTTATCGATGCACAGGCACATAGTGAATGCCACAACACACAAATACTCAGGGTGGTGGGTGCAACTTTCCCTGATGTACGTGGTGACATACATGACCTTGTTGGGTCCACACATCAAAATACTGAGGTGTGCATCTAAACACAAACTAATCACCTTGGGAATCCACATCCCTCCCCTCCTACAAAGATAACCACCATGACAAACACTTCCATAGCTAACATTGGGCTCATTAAAACAGAGGTGGCTAAGTTCATGGCACCAGTGCAAATGGAGAATAGTTGCATGACCACCAGATCAAACACCAATGCACTGTATGAATACATACACATATGCATGGATCTCGCCATGACCAATAGAACCAAGACATTGTCCTCCAAAACAGGAAGCCAATGTGGTGGTCCCCTGCCATACACAAACTCGACAATGGAATAAATAAACTGATGCGGAAAAAGGTGAAGTCCCAAGACTGGAATAACTCCATCATTGGCCTCAACAAAAGGTTGAGATCACCCATCAAATCCTCTAAAGCTAGCTATGACAACAGAATTGCAGTTGGTAGGGAAGACAAACACAAGGCCCTCAATAGTTATGTGGATAATCTCCACACCAAGAGACAAACCAAAAAGCCAAAAAACAAACTGATAATCCACAAAATCTGACTGATAACTGTGAGCCAAGGAACTTGTAAATAAAATACAAATTTATTCTTATCGAATGAAGCGCTTTTCGTTGGCACAAATGTGTCAACTTCTTCAGATTCAAAACAGTTTTGTGAAATACACACACCACTTAAAACAACTTACTCTGATCATGTGATCAGCATCAGCTGGTGCTGCTGTTCTAAAGCCTGCTCATATTTAAAGTGGTATTACATATAAAAAGCAGTGATAAAACACATTGTGCACACTGGTACAACATTCAACAGACTAATAAAACCAAATCTAAATTAAGCAGATTAACTACGCATAGCAGCCAATATCAGCTGCTTAATGATAAAAAAATCAATTAATGTTACAGTTAAACAAGTTAAACTTATGGCAGTCCTGATTGAATAACAATCCTAAGAAGTCAGAAATTGTCCACCAACAACTCAAACAGGATTGGTTCTGTACTGTCGGTTAACTCAATTTTACAATACAAGTATAAGTGTTAAAATACAATAATAACCAGTACATTTGTACAAATTGTACCTAAAAAATGCTGGCAAACAACTGTCCCAAGAAGTCAGAAATTGACCATTGGTCAAGGTCATTTTACTAAAAGTACAAATGTTTAAGGTTTGTAAGAGATTTACAGTTTATAAAAAACTATTAAAGGCTTACCTACAAAAATACCTTCTAGTTACAAATCGCCAAACTACTAAATAAACATAATCAAAAACACATTGTTATAAGCTACAAAGTTCCTGCTTCATCTATTTAGACTTTTTAGTTTTAAAAGGCATGTAATATTGCAGGCATCATTCAGGCCAGGACTTAGGAATGCATTTAGTCTCACCTGCCATAACAGCTCACATTCTTCGAGCATCAAGTTAAATGGTCCACCTCTCACATCAAAGCTCACATGGTCTATAACTTTGAAAAGAAACTTGTGGTTACTGTGTTCAATAAGGTGCCTTGCTAATGGGTTTTCATCTTTTTTCTTTTCTATAGCGTATGTATGCTCATAAACTCTATCTTTTACTCTCCACGCCAATACTCAGATGTGCTCTCAGCTACTGCATAATGGTACCTCTTATACTGAGCCAACAGAAATTGCCAATATACTGTCCGACAGATTTAGTGCCAACTGGACCCCTCTCACCCCCCTAAAGGACCAATTGCAATACAAGTAGATTGCCAGACACCCAGTATTACCGCTGCACAGGTTAAAATAGCAATGCCCAAGGTTCATAGGTTCATAGGTTGGTACTAGGCTATAGGCCCTAGGGTCTATACAAGCCTAGCCATAACAATTCCCTGGCTATTTCTTCCCACACTATTTACTTCCCTGGACCCCTGTATAGCAGGGCAAATGATGTGATCCCCAGGGTGAATTTCCTTTCTCTCATCCAATTGTCAAGGTTCCTTTTGAAGAGGGCCAAAGAGATGCTTTGCTTGACATGTATGAGCAGTCTATTCCAAAGTCTGGGGAGTCTCTGGGTCAGGAAGCTATCCCTCCAGCATGTTTTCTTTATTGTGATGACAAGGTTTATATCCCTGGAGTGGGTGGCTCTGAGGGATTGGGATTTCTTTAAGTGTAGCATGTCCAACAGCTCTGGGTTTGACATGGCCTTGTATGTTAAGCAGAGATCACCTCTGAGTAGACGATATGTGACAGAGTATAGCTGGAGTATTTTAAGGCGGTCAGTATAGGGCATCTGCTTTAGGCCTGTGATTCTTTTAGTGAGGTATTTCTGTGGCATTTCCTGTTGTTGCAGATATCTTAAGAGGTACATACCAAATGGGGCATTGTATTCTGTACTGGGTCTAATGAGGGATGAGTACTGTGGAACAATGACCTCCTTTTTTCTGGATGAAAAGCCCTTAGTGATGAGGTGTGCCACATAGAAGGATTTCCTGACTGTTGTGGCGATGTGGTTATTGAAGGTAAGACCACTGTCCACCTGTGTCCCTAAGTCTCTTATCACACTTTTGGTGTTTAGTGTACTGCCACCTATGTGGTAATTCACGGGTACATGTTTTTTCCCAAAGGAGATAACTATATATTTCTTGGCATTGAGCTTGAGCCCATGGCTCTGGCACCAAGCATCTGTTTCTGTAAGGCCCTTTTGTAGAGTATCCACATCATTTGGAGATTCAATAATGGGTCCCAGTTTGCAGTCATCTGTGAACTTTGTTAGCCAGAGTCCCTTAGTGTTGGCCTGTACTTCAGAGAAGTATATGCCAAACAAGAGCAGCCCAAGGACTGAACCCTGAGGTACTCCACTTGTCACTTGTCTGGAGCTGGATTTGGAGTCAGATACTTTTACAGTGTGGGTTCAGTCAGTAAGCCAGTTGGCAACCCATCGAGTGACGTAGGGATTAATGCCCAGCTTAGTAAGTTTATCTATGATTCCAGAGTGGGGGATAGTGTCAAAGGCTTTGGCGAGGTCCATATAGGCTGTGTGGACTGCCTTACCCTCTTCCACGACTCTGGAGACTGAGTCGAAGAAGAAAATCAAGTTCAGGAGACAAGATCGGCCCTTCACTAACCCAAACTGGGTGGGGTCCAGTGTTTGAAGGCTGCCAATGTCTTTGTTTATAAGTTCCAGGATAATACGTTCCATGGCCTTGCAGATCAGGCTCATCAGACTGATGAGGCAGTAGTTCCTGGGATCCAATGTGGATCCCCCCTTGTGGAGTGGGATAACTGTAGCTGTGCACCACTCAGTGGGCATTATCCTGAGGTGAGGGTATGATTAAACATGACACTTAGGTGAGGTGCCAGTTCATTTTGTAGTTCATGTAGTACACAGACTGGGATGTCATCTGGTCCCATGGATGCTGTATTCTTAGCTTTGGAGAGTGTGTTTTTTACCTGTGTGGCCATTATTACTGGAATTTGGCAATCTTCCGGTATTGAGATGGGCCATTTAGGGGGTGAGAGGGGGGTTAAGTTGGCACTGAATCAATCTGCTAGGATATTGGAAATATCCTTGGAATCAGTATATTTAATGCCATTCTGTTGTAGCTCAGAGCAGATCTGAGCATTGTCATTTAGATTCTTGACATAGTTATAGAATGCCTTGTGGATGTCTTTGGAATCTTTGGTGATTTTATTTTTGTAACTAGCTTTGGAGGATTTTATGAGGGATTTCAGCTTCTTACTGAGGCTGGTAAGGGTTTTTTTTTGCATTCTTGGATTTTCCTCTTTTCTGCAACAGTTTCTTCCTTTTGTTATAAAGTTTGTTTATGGCAGGGGACCACCAGATTGGCTTCCTTTTTTTGGAGGAGAGCATCTTGGTTCTATTTGAGATGGCACAATTCATGCATGAGTGGATGTGCTTTTAGAGTGCCTTAGTGTAGGACTCAGCAGTCAAACTTTCAGTTCCCGTCTGCATGGGTGTCATGAAGTTTGTCACTTCTGACTTGAGTAGCATGAAGTTGGCTTTGGAAAAGTTTTTTATGGAGGTTTCATTACTGGAGGGTGGGAGTGGGATGTGGATGTTAAGGGTGATTAGCTTATAGTCTGATCTGACCAATGAGGGGGTGACCATAGGTGTGGAGCATCGATTTCCCATGTTGGTAATGACCAGGTTGAGGATATTGGAGCCAATGGTGGGACTATGGATTAGTTGATCCAGGGCATTGGAATTTATGAATTCCAAGAACCGTTGGGCAAAGGTGTTGGTACATGAGTAGTTTTCCCAGTAAATGGCAAGGTAGTTGAAATCACCCAGTATTAGGGTGTTTGGCTGTATCTTAATATTTTCCAGTATGTTTAGAAAGGCATAGTGAGAATATTGGTGCATGGTGGGGGATCTGTAGCAAGCTACAATTTGGATTACAGTCTTACCTAGTGTTAGTTGCACCTGGAGAATTTCAGATGCATTGTGTTGGGCAACTAGCCTGGTAGTGTGAATATGGACATTCCTCCGCCTTTAGTGTTTCGATCCTGGTTTGGTGGCCGAAAAGTGTGGTAAGAGTTGTAGCCTGGTATTGCAGGGGTGCCAGAATACATCTTCTATGGGACCTAAGAATATCCCTGGCTGTGTTGTACATGAACTACACAGTGACCTGGCACCACACAGTGTGACCTGTGCAATCACAGCCTCACCACAGGCTTTGTCCCTACCAAATGGCACACTTCTACAACCATCCATCTCCACAAAGTAGGAGTGACTACAGACCCTGGAACTATCACTCCATTAGACTGATGAGTCTGATATGCAAAGTTATGGAACACATCATCATGGACCTTCTAAATAAGGATATAGGGGCTTTCCAAAGTCTGGATCCCACACAGTTTGGTTTTGTGGAGGGTAGATCATGCCTGTCAGTCACCGGAGTTGTGTATGATGTCAAGGTGGTCATACAGCCTACCTTGATCTGGCCAAGGCCTTTGATACCATTCCCCAATCCGGAATCATACAAAACCCACTAAGGTAGGCATCAACCCCTATATCACTAGGTGGGTTGCAATCTGGCTCACACATAGACCCACGGTATCAAAGTAGCTGACTCCAAGTCAGACTGATGACCAGTCATGAGTGGGGTCCCACAGTGTTCGGTCCCAGGCCCTTCCCTGTGTGGTATCTACTTCTCTGAAGTGCAGGCTATCACAAGGCTACTTTTGGTTGACAACGTTTGCAGATGATTGCATGTTGGGAGGTATTATTAACTACCCAAACAATGTTGACATCCAGAGACCAATGTATCCTGTCAAAAGCATGGCCTGAAGCTCAATGGCCAAATATGTGTCAGCATTCCCTTTGGGCACAACTCATTTCCCATAAATCACCACATCAATGGTAGTCCACTATACACAGAAGGCAGTCTAAGAGATCTGTGAACACAAGTTGACAGCAACCTCTCTTTGGACCACCACATTTCCACTGTGGGTAGACAGTCCTTCTATGTGGAACATCTGATTACTAATGGTTTTGCATCCAAGTAGGAGGTAATTGTCTCCCCTACCCTTCTCACATTAGGCCAACCGTTGGGTACAATGTCCCATTTGGCATGTACCTCAATGGACACCTGCAGCAACTGCAGATGCCACAAATTTATCTCACAAAGATGATCCTGGGCCTGAAACAGTTGTCCTATATGGACAGACTCAAAACACTCCAACTATTCTCTGTCTCATATCGCCTACTTAGAGGCGATCTCTGCTTGTACTACAAAGCCATGTCTGACCCAGCTCCATTAGAAATGCTACATCCAAGGATATCCCAATCCCTCCACACCACATGCTCCAGAGACCTCAACCTCATTACCACAATCAACAGAACATGCCAGAGGGATGGGTGCATAACCCAGACACTGCCCATGCTATGGACTAGACATCCCATACATGTCAAACAGAGCACCTCACTGGCCCTCTTCAAGAGAAATCAGCAGGCCTAGGATAGTAGGGTGATGAGACAATTACAGGATGGTACACAAATCAAAATGGTATAACCCACACAGTACATGATTCTCACACACATTTGCAAGTATTGGGATTAGAACTTCTGCCTATATAGCAATGTTTCGCAGTTACTGCATGTGCTACAAAGCTTACTGAGTTTTCATATGGCCCAAGCTGCTGATAACTGCACAGCTGAGGTGAAGTATTACAGGTGGCAGTAAGTTTGCCTTCCGTACCAACCTTTCATCATGCTAGTTCTTCCTGTTTTGCACTTCAAATGGCATTATGGCTTGGCACTTCACCAGGTTAATGTATCAGTAAATGTGTCACAGCTGGGAGCTGTCAGCAGTACTCGTTCATCATAGAAGTAGCCCCAGTACTTACTAGTTATGTCCACCCCTCCCAGCATGATTGCAGGGCAGTTTTCTGTGCTGTTACCCATTAAACTGGTGCACTTGTCCATTGTGAGGCACTGTTGCAACTACCTTATATACACAGACAACCCTCCCTTCTAAACTCCAAACACTCAGACCTGTGGGAGTTAACAGTATATCACACAATGTGGACATATGCACTCTCCAGCAAAGACTGGACTAGCAGGTTAAGAAGATAAAATCAACACCTGCACCACTCTATGTGGAACACATAGCTCACCATGACATCCACTTTGACAGCCATGACATACAGTAAAAAGCCACACACCCACCTTTACAAAGGCACTCAATGGACATTTACCCAAACAGCACAGACCAGCAAGACAGACACCCACTCAGACACCATGGCAAGGCACATGCCAAGGGGCACATATTTAACCTACACAGTGTGCCCCTCAACCTAAGATCCTAAGGCTAACCACCTTGCACAATACAGTGCTCATGGGTAACTGACTACTGAGGCGGGCACATATCCCACTCACTAAGATGAATATGGAGCAGGTAACAGCCAAATATCTATCACATGCCAGCATCCAACACATGACACAGCCAGTCATGGCACCTCATAACAACTACGATTATCACTCTGTATCCATGTGGGTGTGAATGACCTGGGGCACACCTCCCTCGACTACACGACAGGAGACAAGGTTGAACTCTCTGATTATGTGGTCAAGGCAGGTGTGACAGTAGCCCTGAGCAGTATACTGCCATCACCGAGAATGATGCTGTGGTACTATCGACAGATGATTGACTGCAACATTGGCTTATGTGTTTTGTGTCATTCTCAAGGGATCCAGTATTTCTCTGCTTGGGATGACATGATTAACAGAACTCAATCCCCCAGATCCACGAAGCTCCATGTTGGAATACCATAATTCCAACATGGAGTGGTTTGTATCCATGTAGAGTAACAGTGCACCTTGAATATTAATGAAGGCGTGCTGCTCAGCTCTTACATGGACATGGATCTGTGTACGAGCACTGGGGGATGTGTCTGACAGCAGAGTTCTCACAATATACATGCCCCCTGCATGGGAGTCAGCAGCAGTGAGAGTGGGTGTCCACAGACACTACTGTTAGTGTCTATGGAAAATAAATATCAAAGTAAAACAGTAAAGAACACAATACATTCCCAAGTATGTAAGAGCAGTATTTAAAATCTGTCCCTATTTGTCCCCCCATTATTATATGCTTTCCCCAGAATTTGTGCAAGTACAAGGTAATGCAAAGCCCCTGCCATGTTATCCATGTTCACACAGCCCCCCACACAGATAATGGTGCAGAAAGCAGTGGCCCTAGTAAAATAATCAAAACACGTGCTTTTCTTTTCATTTTATTCCCCCTCTGCAATAAAGTTTAAAATGTAGCAACAAAATAAACAGCCCTTGCAGGACTTGATCCCAGGACCCCATTATCAAAATTCTTAACCAGTAAACCATTTGAGATGTAGAATATTATGATGTTTTTCTTAACATATCATGCACTCTGGTTATTAAACAGTAATGGAAAATAAATGTCTGTCCCAGGTCTTCAGCCAAGGAGCCTATAAACCATAGTCAAAGCAATTAACCAGTATGCCGTGCAAGCTAGAGCATTTTGTGATGTTTTTCCCAACTTATCATGCAGTCTGGTTATTTAACATTAATGGAAAAAATGTCAGTTCCATGTCTTGAACCCAATACACTTTAGTCAGGGAACATACCACTGCACCTGAGCTGTATGAATTCCTCATGCTTTTTCAAACATATCATGCAATAGAGGCATACAACAATAGTGAGAAAGCTCTGCAGAAACATTCATGTGTTGTATAGACATATTTACATATCTATATATAAACATATACAGATATCTCTATACCTATCTATCTCATAATTTGATATATTTGTAGAATGTTATATACATGTATATAAATAGTTTTATTAATCTTTGCAATTTTATATGTGTATGTGACACACACACACACACACACACACACACACACACACACACACACACACACACACATATATATATATATATATATATATATATATATATATATATATGTGTGTGTGTGTGTGTGTGTGTGTGTGTGTATATAGTCATTCTAAGGGGATCCAGTATCTGTCTGCCTGGGATGACATAAATGACAGACCTCGATGCTTTGCCAGGGATGGCCTACATCTGTCACCCCTGGGCTTCTGGATACTGGCCAGTGCTCTTGCCACCCCATATAGTACCTTTTGTAAGTGGTGTTCCAAAGACAAAATTGCCACCATAACTGCTACAAACAAATGCAATCTGAGAGTCATGCTGCTCAATGCTAAACGTCTAAATCTCAAAAAGCACTCGCTCGAAACACTCCTTAAAATGAAGAACATTGACATTTGCGTTGTAACATGAACCTGGTTCAAGGCAGCGTAAAGCACCCCTGCATTACCAGGATATAACTCTTTCCACACCTTTCAGCCCCAGAACTTGGACCAAAGCTCCAAAGGTGGTGGTGTTTCCATATTCATAAAGGATGTGCACACCTCCAGACTGGTAGCCCAACATAATGCATCTAAGATACCTCAGGTACAGCTACCATTGGGTAAGACAGCGATTCAGGTCATAGCCTGGTATAGGTCCCCATCCATGTTCCAAGATGCACACTCCACATTCCTACGCACCCTGGAGAATTTTAGGGTCCAAACTAACACTCTCATACTGGGCAACTACCCCTCCATTAACTGAGAAAACTACTCATGTACTAATACACTTGCCCAATGCTTTCTGGAATTCATAGATTCCAATATCCTGGACCAGCTCATTCTTACCCCCACTAGAAGTAGCAACATCCTTGACCTAGTCATTACTAACATGGGCAACTGTTGCTCTACACCAATAGTCAACTCATCCCTGGTTAGATCTGACCACAAACTAATCACCTTGGAAATCCACATTCCTCCCACCACCCCCACAAAGGTAACCACAATGAAAAACTTCTCCAAAGCTAACTATGGACTTCTAAGGTGACTAACTTCACGGCACCCATGCAAATGGAGAATAGTTGCATGACCGCCAAATCATACACCAATGCACTTTATGAACACGTACACAAATGCATGGATCTCGTCATACCCAATAGAACAAAGATGCTCTCCTCAAAAAAACGTAAGCCAATCTGGATGTCCCCTGCCATAAAGAAACTGTACAACAGAAGGAAGAAACTGTTGCAGAAAATGAGTACACTCCCATGATTGTAAGAACTCCCTTATCAGCCTCAGTAAGAAGCTGTGATCCCTCATAACATCCACCAAAGCTAGTTACAAAAACAAAATGGCAACTCAATTTAAAGACAGTCACAAATCATTATATAGTTATGTCAAAAATCTCAATGGCAACACTCAGATCTGCTCTGAGTTACAGCACAATGCCAGTAAATATACAGAACCAACTGATATTGCCAACATCCTGGCAGATAGGTTCATGCTAACTTTACCCCCCTCTCACCCACAAAAGGGCCTATCTTAATGTTGGATGAATGTAAAGCCCCTGTAATCATGGCTGCACAGGTAAAAACCACACTCTCCAAAGCCAAGAATACAACATCCATGGGACCAGACAACATCCCAGGCTGTGTCTAGCAAAAACAACAGAACAAACTGGCACCCCACCTAAGTACCATGTTCAATCATAGCCTCACTTCAGGCTTTGTGCCTACTGAATGCATACAGTGACGGTTATCCCACTCCACAAGGGGGAGCCACCACAGACACTGGGTACCATTGCCCCATCAGCCTGAGAAGCCTGATCTGCAAGGTCATGGAGCATATCATCATGGAACTTATAAACAATGACATAGATAACCTTCAAACTGTGGACCCCACCCAGTTTGGATCTGTGAAAGGTGCATCATGTCACCTAAACCTGATTAACTTCTTTAAAGCAGTCACCAGAGCCAAGGACAAGGCCAAGGTGGTTCACACAGCCTACCTAGAGCTTGCCAAGGCATTTGACAGCATCCCCCACTCTGAAATTACAGATAAACTCACTAAACTAGGCATAGATACCTATGTCATGAGATGGGTTGCCAACTGGCTTACAGACAGAACCCACACTGTGAAAGTAGCAGACAGCAAATCTGACTCTACACCAGTGACAAGTGGAGTACAACACGGTTCAGTCCTTGGTCCTCTCCTGTTTGGCATCTATGTCTCTGAAGTTCAGGCTAACACAGAGGGTCTATGGCTAACAAAGTTCACAGATGACTGCAAACTGGGAGCCATTATTGACTCCCATAAAAATGTGGGCAGTCTACAAAAGGGCCTTACTGAGACAGATGCCTGGTGTCAAAGCCATGGCCTCAAACTCAGTGCCAAATATTGCATTGTCATCCCCTTTGGGTAAAACTCTATGCCCATGAACTACCACATAGCTGATAGTACACGTAACACTGAAAGTGTGATAAGAGACCTAAGTACACAGGTGGACAGTAGTCTCTCCTTTGATAACCACATTGCCACAGTACTCAGGAAATCCTTCTATGTGGCACATCATATCACAACAGGTGTCTCATCCAGCAAAAAGGAGATCATTGTTCCTCTCTACTCATCCCTCATTAGACCTATTATACAGTACAAGGACCTGTTTGGTATGTACCTCACAAGACATCTGCAACAACTGGAAAGTCCACAGAATTACCTCACAAAGAGGATCACTGGCCTCAAACAGATGCCCTACGCAAACTGTCTCAAAAGACTCCAGCTTTAATATATTGCATATCGCCTACTCAGAGCCGATTTCTGCTTTACATGCAAAGCCATGTCAAACCCATAGCTGTTGGACATGCTATATGTAAAGAAATCCCAATACCTCCAAAATACATGGTACAGGGAGCTAGACCTTGTCAACACAAAAGACAGAACATGCTGAAGGGATAGATTATTGTCCATAACACTTCCCATACTCTGGAACAAACTACACATTTATGTGAAACAGAGCTCCTCATTAGCTCTCTTTAAGATAAATATTGACATTTGAATGGTAAATAGGAAACCCACCCTGTGATTCACTGCTGTGTGTTTGCTCGACAGGGGCACAGGAAATTATTTGTCTGGGGTGGCAAAAGCCAGGGAATCTTGTTGGCTAGGCGTATATAGGCCCTAGGGCCAATAACCTAGTAACTACCTATGAACCTATGCACATATATATATATATATATATATATATATATATATATATATATATATGTGTGTGTGTGTGTGTGTGTGTGTATGTAGTCATATAACATGCAGTGCAGACATACCTCAGAATCATACATATCAACCTCTTAGTGCAAGACCAATGAACAAAGGTTGTTCAAAGGGTTGGGAAATGGGCAACATATATGGACAGAATCAGAATATTGCTGTCATAACTGAACAGTTGTACAGCAACAAGGACTGTATCAGCAGAACTGTCTGAATGATATGGGGATGGGAACTGACATGTATGTCAGTCTTCACTGACATAAATCCTTGCATCATAACAGTATTACCCAGAGAAATGCAAAGAAACTGTGGAACAGAAACAAAGTATGGGCCAAATACCTGGACAGTCTTCAAACAGCCTGTCAGTGAAGAAGTATGCTCACAACCCTTTAGTGCAATGAATCTGCAACAAGCCAGACAAAGTTGGGGGTGGGGGGGGGAATAAAGGCATGACAATAGAGATATATACAAATGATGTGAGTATATAAGCTGAGACGGTTGTTGTGGTAACACTGTTCCTGCTAACATATATTGGCAGAAATATCACCTTAGTGCATTTTATAGTTAATGTCCAAAGCCAAAAGAAAGCACCACCTTAACATATACAAGCATACATAATCTGATGGTTATGATACTATGCTGTGGCAATTCTATACATAACTATTAAAGGCCCTGTGGCTATCTTCACTATCTGCTGCAATCATGTTTTCATAGCTACCTTTACAGGAGTTGATGAGAGATCTCATCCTTTGGTTGAGGCTGGTAAGGGAGTATTCCCAATCTTGGGACTTCACCTTATTCCACATGAATTTCCTCCTCCTGTTGTAGGGTTTCTTTATGGCAGGGGATCACCAGATTAGCTTCCTTTTTTCTGAGGAGACCATCTTGGTTGTATTGCTTATGGCGAGATCTATGCATTTGTGTGTGTGTGTTTGTACAGTGCATTGGTGTAAGATTCTGCGGTCATGCAACTTGTCTCCATCTGCATTGGTGCCATGCAATTAGCCACCTCTGTTTGTATGTGCCTATAGTTAGCTTTGGAGAAAATTTAATGGTGGGTACCTTTGTGAGGTGGTAGGAGGGGTGTGGATTTCCAAGGTGATTAGTTTGTGTCAGTAACTAACCAGGGATGAGTTGACTATTGGTGCAGAGCAATATTCACCCATGTTAGTAATGACCAAGCCAAGGATATTGCTGCATCTAATGGGAGTAAAAATGAGCATATCCAGGGCATTGGAATCAATGAATCGCAGAAAGCATTGGCCAAGTGTATTGGTACATGAGTAGTCTTTCCAGTTAATGGTCGGGTAGTTGATGTTGGCCAGTATGAGAGTGTTATGTTAGAATCTAATATTTACCATGGTGCTTAGGAATGGGGAGTGTGTGTCTTGGGCCATGTTTGTGGCCCTACAGCAGGCTATGACCTGTATTGCTGTCTTACCTAATGTTAGCTGTACCTGAAGTATCTCAGATGCATTATCTTGTGCTAACAGTCTGGAGGTGTGCGCATCTGTTCTGAATATTGAAACACCACCACCCTTGCAGCTGCAGTCCAAGTTCTGGGCCACACAGGTATGGAATGAGTGATAGCCTGGTAGTGCAGATGTGCTTTCTGCTGCCTTGAACTAGTTCTCTGTTACAGCACAAATGCTGATGTTCTCCAGTTGAAGGATTGCTTTGAGTGAGTGCATTTTTAAATGTAGACCTCTAGTGTTGAGCAGCATGATCCTCAGATTACCTTTGTTTGTAGCTGTTACAGTGGTAATGTGGTCTTTGGAACACTACCTAAAAAAGCCACTATAGGGGTAGCAAGAGCCTTGGTCAGTATCAAGAAGGCCAGGGGTAACAGATGCAGGCCATCTGTGGCAAAATATCATGGTCTGTCAATGGATGTGTGAGTGCATATCACATGTCCAACCACCCATGTATACACCTGTGCCATACAGTATACTCACATCCCTTGTTACTGTAATGACAGCACATATAGGCATGTTATGTAAAGGAAATAATACACACTTGGCCTGCAACAAAATATACAGCCTTTGAACCCAGGAACCTGTACGCAATAGTCAAAGCATATAACCACTAAGCCATCTGAGCTGTACTATTTTATGATGTTTTCAACCATAGCATGCAGTGCAGTCGGTTTATCATAGGGAAGGAAGACTGTGGAATCAGTAATGATTTAGTTGTCAATAACTTGCAGCACTGTCAGAGCCAAGAACACCTTAGTACAATTCTGGATCATGCCACATGAAGTTGGGGGACCAGTCTAGGGACATACAAACACATTGGTAATGATACAAAGGGACCCATGCTACTGACATCTGCTGCCTCCCCCTACACACATTACAACTAAGTACACAGTACACTTCTACAATATCAGGAAAGGCCATACACAATGACCAGACATACGCTGACCTCTTAGCAATATAACTAAAGTGATTGAAGATAGTAAAACAACAGACAACCAGCCATCAATGCACACAAATGTTTTAATGTGTTTTGTTGTCAAGTATTACAACATTCCAAAACATAATTGCCTTAAATACAGGAAGGAATTGACAGTAAATTGCAAATGTTCTTAAACAGCCTCCACTTACACTCCTCAGTTAACCCCCTAGGGGATACAGTATCAAATTATGCAATGTAAATTGATACTTCACATAACAATGGTTCTAAGTATTTGATGAAACTGTGAAATAGACCTTTTCCAAAAAAGTACATTGTAACCCACTACAGTCCCCATGGTGAAATGTATGACAAGTAACAGCTATAGAATGTTTGTCCATGTAATAACTAATATCTCTCACATATTCTAACAGACTGATTCTAAGCCATGTCCTACTATTCCGCAAACCCACCTCTTGACTGTACAGGGTTCTACATGCTGTCCAGCCCTTGCACTCATATGTATGGCCCCTACCTCACTTAATGTGTCTTATTCCACAACATCACTGGGATGATAGCAGGAATGTCAGCACTAAATATTGAGAGACCATACCTATCAACCTTCTACTGCATGACAACTGGACAAAGCTTATTATATAAGTGGAGGTCAGAGGTCCAAACACAGGGCCATACTTGAAATATTGCTGTTATATGCTGAGAAAGTTGCTGGTGTTACAGGATTGTTTTCAACATGTCTATTCTGAGAGATATGAAGTCAGAAACACAAATGGATGTTGTCATTTACTGGCAGCAATGAACAGAGTATGCCACTGATTTACCAAGGACAACACCTGTCTGGGTAACACACCAAACATAACAGGCAAACCTCTGGCCATTATGTGGATAGGTCTACAGTTCAGAGCTATGCAGACAAATTACTTTGTCAGACTGACATCCATGCAGAAGGAGCATGTACACACAAAGCCTGTAAAACTAGCAGTATTCACACCATATAACAGCAATACTCACATTTGGTCCCTAAGTCTGTGACCTTCTCCACCATTTAGTTGGCCTGTATCCACACACCTTGTTGTAAGAGTTATTCCCACTTGCTGTGTGTAACACTCAGTAACCATACACCTCCAGGATGTCTTCCTCACAGCCAAGGCAAAGGGACAATGCCCACATTAAGTACTCAATTATAGGAGTGTTTTGCCATGACATTGGCTATTGGAAGAACTACCCAGCTGCTCTGCATGCAATTAGCAAGTGGGGAACACCAACTGCTGCACAGGCCATCATCTGGTCAAGAGCATTACCTACAAAGGGCATGCAGACACCTACTCCAAACATTTGTCTATCAGTACTCCACATTGAGAAACAGAAAGATGTGGAGCAACCTTCTGATACAACCCAGTGCAATGTGAAATAATAAAAAGGTATGTGAAACAAGTCAGCATATAAGTGAATGTAGTATGTGTTTTCTAATAATGGGAAATAGGATTTTGAAAGATTTATGTCTGAGCAAGACTTGCTGTAGTGATGTCTTGCTAAACAGCACCTATGGCCATAGCATCTGCTTCTCTCTGTTGTGACATAGAACACAGCTCAGGACCCTAACTCATCCCAGCAAAGGACAGCTCACATATAACCAACACTGGAGTGCCTGTCAAACACTACTGACTGTGCCACTGCTAGGCCAGCGACAGGGATATTGTACATATCCATATGCTACCTGTGAATATGAGTATAATACAAATGTTTGTCATGTAAATCTAAGAGAACTATATAGTGTGTGTATACACCTTACATAGCCAGAGAACAGGCAGATTCCACACATATGGATGGACAGGAGTGCTCATAGATGGACTGCTGTCCATCATGGTCCTGCCACAAGTGCCACAGCAGTTGTCACCAGACGCATGTTTTGGACTGTCATGGAGGCACAGACACATGTCAAATCTAACACTGGACATATTCTCAGGGTCACAAATGCAACTCTTCATGCTATTTGTGGCAACATTCTTGATCTTGGAGATGCCCACCATTATGCTAAGGTCATAGATAGATGGTTGGGTGAGACAGTGGCAATTGTGGGATGTCTGTGCCACAGCATGTGGTGGGAGTTAGGCATCAGCCACATGCACATGTGCTGGGAGTACAGGGTGTAGAACTTTAAACCATGGCCACATTTCTCACTCAAACACACACAGTCAGAATACTGATGTCAGACACACAAACATACACAGTTGGCATGACTGAGTTAAAAACACTACCTACCTAGGTCTTGCTATTCAGGTGCTCTGCATTTATTGCACATGCCATGGAGAAAGTAGGGTGAAGTGTGCTTCACAGTTTCTCTAAGGTGAGCAACAGCCATTGGCCTTGCACAGTATCGCAATGGGAGATGTCTTGGGTGAGAATGGCCAGGAAATACTATCAACTGCAAAAATATACACAATGACCCAACACAGATACAGCCATACACACATTTGTCACACCTGCGGTTAGCAGCCCTGCCTATCTCGTCATTCAGTCCATACTGTTACAGAGTTTTGGCACACAGCACATGCCTTATTGGGCATTTATGCCCCCGTAATTCTATCCTTTCCCAACAGTATGGGAATAATATCTCAGAAGTATTTCTATAGTTTGACCTTTATCACAGCAGCATTTACGTCTTGGTCCACAATTCTTACACTAGGAAATGGAGATGCATGCTGCTGGCATTTGTCAGCATGGCCTTGCATTTGTTTTCTGCTTAATGTGTTATGTTGTTAGTTAGGACCCTATGACATTCCGTAGGATGGCACTATGGGTGAAGCATGTTATGACACTATGGGTGAGCCATGGGCATTTGCCAGAAGCCTGTAGGCCACATGAGAGTGATGCAGGCCACTGCATTTGGTCACTCATACGTTACCAGGCTGCAAGCCAGTGGATTTCCCCTGGGGTGACAAGAGCAAGTGGGTGAGGTGTTCCTAGCAATCCTTCTAGTTCATAGTGATGCATCCTTCTGGATGTGTGCAGAGTGCTGCTTATGGCTAGGGACACACTTGCATGGGACACCATTTCAGCATGCTGCATACTGTGTGTATTCCATAAAAGAAGTGTGCTGATTCTGTAATCATTCCCAACAGCAAGGATATGACTGATGAAATACCTATGGCTGTTGTGGGGGGTGGTGGACTGAGTGCATGTGTGATATAGAAGCTTATGGCACCTGACTCACAGATATGACTGGGACCTTCTCCTTCTCCTGCCTTGTACGTGAACCTCAGCAGTGTCATTACTTTATAACTGTGGCTTATGTGGGCTGCCAATGATTGGGCAGACAACCAGTATTCCATATTAGACAGACAACTAACATGATGCTAACATCTATATTTAATTCCAAAGGTCTGTGCAGTTCATAGTTACTATGGACCCCTGTTCATAGCCTGTCCAACTTTCTGACAGTAAGACATCTGTACAGTGAGTGTGTACAACTAGTAACATAGGTGTAGCTGGGAAGCAGATTGCTTGGCACTGTAGATGGAACATGACCCTCTCAATCACAGTACTGTACCTAGGCCACTGAGACACAACATTCAGGCCTATATGCTGTCCACTTCCAGACAATATTAAACACTCACAAAAGATTGGCACACTGACCCCTGCATATAGTGGACATACACCAATTATTATGTTGATTGGGACAGCTCAGGCAATCTGTGCTCCACTGATATTACTCTACAAACTTACATGTTACTGCCATTTATACATGTGGTTGGGGGGCACACCTGACAAGTTTACACATTTGCACTGACTGCACTGCTATTTCAGTAATAACTCTCTTTGCTTCCATTTAGCATTGTATTGTTCCCTATCTTGCAGAATTGAGGCATATCAGTAGAGTACACAAGTTAGATTGTAGTGGCATACATTTTAGTTTCAGACTTCTTACTCTTCAGAACTATACTGCAACTGCCAAACCTGTTGTAGCATGCCTATGTACGTCTGTAGGGAGGCTGGTCACCATTACCAGCATTTGAGGAGCTTTGCCCGACCTTTATTTCCTGTCATCTACACCTGTCCTACTGGGTGAGGCTGGGGGTGGGAATGGGAATGCTCATTGACATCCATGTGTGTGACCTGTGGACACCCACAGTTAGTTGAGCCACCACATGTACTGCAGTGGGAGTTGTCACCTTGACTACTATTGCCTAGTATGAGGACAACGATATTTGTTATAGATTTCATGCGGTCCCATATAGCTGTCAGCTATCTGCTGCTATCCTATTTGGCCAACCAATTCCCTTGCATGCTTGCATCCATAGCATAGATATAACTATCAGAACATACTAATTCATTCAGTAATTGATAGTAAGGGTGACTTACCTTGTGCCTGGGGCGGTATTGAGGATGGTGCTGGAGGGCTGGCTATGTGGGATGCACGCAGTGCACTCCCTATGCATGGTAAAGTACAGGTAGTGTCATGTTTGGCATCCCGTTTACTGTATGTACGAGTCGGAGAGAGGTATCAGTCCCTGGATCCCTACAGTGTCAATGTGTGTGCTATGCATTGCCTCTTTGCCAAGGCATAAGCATACTGGGTACCCCTCTGTCTGCCTCTAGGGGCAGGCTCAGGAAGTTCCTCCTGCAGGTCCCTCTGCCTGTGATGACCTTGGCAATAATGGGTGCTATGTAGCCCCTCCCCATATTGTTTCTGCTGCACTGTTTCTGCAGGATCATACTGTGTAGCATGGCACATACTATGAACATTTGTCTACATGTAGCTGGAGAGTACTGAAAGGCTACACCGGATGTGTCAAGGCAGCAGAACCGTGACTTGAGCATCCCAAACACACACTCTATAATGATCCTAGATTGTGCATGTGCCTCATTATGGCATACTTGTTCGGGGGTGTGTTCATTTCTGATGGGTGTCATCAGCCACAATTCCAGTGCATAGCCAGCATCCCCCACTAGATGGCCAGTTGGGATGTCCCCCCGGCAAACCCCTGATACAGGTTCATAGGTTCATAGGTTGGTACTAGGCTATCAGCCCTAGGGCCTATACAAGCCTAGCCATAACAATTCCCTGGCTATTTCTTCCTACACTATTTACTTCCCTGGACCCCTGTCTAGCAGGGCGACTGACGTGATCCCTGGGGTGAATTTCCTTTCTCCCATCCAGTCATCAAGGTTCCTTTTGAAGAGGGCCAAAGAGGCACTCTGCTTGACATGTATGGGCAATCTATTCCAGAGTCTGGGGAGTCTCTGGGTCAGGAACCTATCCCTCCAGCATGTTTTGTTTATTGTGATGACAAGGTTTAGATCCCTGGAGCGTGGGGCTCTGAGGGATTGGGATTTCTTTAAGTGTAGCATGTCCAACAGCTCTGGGTTTGACATGGCCTTGTATGTTAAGCAGAGATCGCCTCTGAGTAGATGATATGTGACAAAGTATAGCTGGAGTTTTTTAAGGCGGTCAGCGTAGGGCATCTGCTTTAGGCCTGTGATTCTTTTAGTGAGGTATTTCTGTGGCATTTCCAGTTGTTGCAGATGTCTTGAGAGGTACATACCAAACCGAGCGTTGTATTCTATAATGGTTCTAATGAGGGATGAGTTCAGTGGGACAATGACCTCCTTTTTTCTGGATGAAAAGCCCTTAGTGATGAGGTGTGCCACATAGAAGGATTTCCTGACTGTTGTGGCGATGTGGTTATCGAAGGTGAGACCACTGTCCACCTGTGTCCCTAAGTCTCTTATCACACTTTCAGTGTTTAGTGTACTGCCACCTATATGGTAATTCACAGATACATGTTTTTTTCCCAAATGGGATAACTATACATTTCTTGGCATTGAGCTTGAGCCCATGGCTCTGGCACCAAGCATCTGTTTCTGTAAGGCCCTTTTGTAGAGTATCCACATCATTTGGGGATTCAATAATGGCTCCCAGTTTGCAGTCATCTGCGAATTTTGTTAGCCAGAGTCCCTTTGTGTTGACCTGTACTTCAGAGAAGTAGATGCCAAACAAGAGTGGTCCCAGGAATGAACCCTGAGGTACTTCACTTGTCACTTGTCTGGAGCTGGATTTGGAGTCGGCTACTTTTACAGTGTGGGTTCTATCAGTAAGCCAGTTAGCAACCCATTGGGTGACGTAGGGATTAATGCCCAGCTTAGTAAGTTTATCTATGATTCCAGAGTGGGGGATGGTGTCAAAGGCCTTAGCAACGTCTATATAGGCTGTGTGGACCACCTTACCCTTTTCCATGGTTTTGGAGACTGATTCAAAGAAGTCAATCAGGTTCAGGAGACAAGATTGGCCCTTCACGAACCAAACTGGGTGGGGTCCAGTGTTTGAAGGTTGCCAACGTCTTTGTTTATAAGTTTCATGATAATACGCTCCATGGCCTTGCAGATAAGGCTTGTCAGACTGATGGGATGGTAGTTTCCGGGATCCAAGGTGGATCCCCCCTTGTGGAGGGGGATAACTAGCTCTGCGCTACTCAGTGGGCACAAAACCTGAGGTGAGGCTATGATTAAACATGACACTTGGGTGAGGTGCCAGTTCATACTGTAGTTGTAGTACACAGCCCGGGATGTCATCTGGTCCCATGGATGCTGTATTCCTAGCTTTGGACAGTGCATTTTTTACCTGTGTGGCCGTTATTACCGGAATTTGGCAAACTTCCGGTATTGAGATGGGCCATTTAGGGGGTGAGAGGGGGGTGAAGTTGGCACTGAATCGATCTGCCAGGATATTGGCAATATCCTTGGGATCAGTATATGTAATGCCATTCTGTTTTAGCTCAGAGCAGATCTGAGCATTGCCATTTAGATTCTTGACATAGTTATAGAATGCCTTGTGGTTGTCTTTGGAATCTTTGGCAATTATATTTTCGTAACTAGCTTCGGCAAATTTTATGAGGGATCTCAGTTTCTTACTGAGGCTGGTAAGGGAGTTTTTTGCATCCTGGGATTTTCCTCTTTTCTGCAACAGTTTCTTCCTTTTGTTGTAAAGTTTGTTTATGGCAGGGGACCACCAGATTGGCTTCCTTTTTTTGGATGAGAGCATCTTGGTTCTATTTGGGATGGCACGATTCATGCATGAGTGGATGTAATCATACAGTGCCTTAGTGTAGGATTCAGCAGTTGAACTTTCAGTTCCCATCTGCATGGGTGTCATGAAGTTTGTCACTTCTGAGTTGAGTAGCATGAAGTTGGCTTTGGAGAAGTTTTTTATGGAGGTGTCCTTACTGGGGGTGGGATGTGTATGTTAAGGGTGATTAGCTTATAGTCAGACCTGACTAACGAGGGGGTGACCATAGGTGTGGAGCATCAATTTCCCATGTTGGCAATGACCAGGTCTAGGATATTGGAGCCCCTGGTGGGACTATGGATTAGTTGATCCAGGGCATTGGAATTTATGAATTCCAAGGACTGTTGGGCAAAGGTGTTGGTACATGAGTAGTTTTCCCAGTTAATGGCAGGGTAGTTAAAATCACCCAGTATTAGGGTGTTTGGTTCTATCTTAATATTTTCCAGTATGTTTAGAAAGGCATAGTGAGAATCTTGGGGTATGGTGGGGGATCTGTAGCAAGCTACAATTTGGATTGCAGTCTTACCTAGTGTTAGTTGCACCTGGAGAATTTCAGATGCATTGTGTTGGGCAACTAGCCTGGTGGTGTGAATATCCTTGGTGAATATTGACACTCCTCCACCTTTAGTGTTTCGGTCCTGGTTTTGTGGCCGAAAAGTGTGGTAAGAGTTGTAGCCTGGTATTGCAGGGGTGCTCTCTGGAGCCTTGAACCAGGTCTCAGTTACTGCACAGATATCAATGTTCTCCATTTTTAGGAGTGCCTCAAGAGAGTGCATTTTGAGGTTTAGACTTCAAGCATTGAGTAGCATTACCTTCAGATTTTGCATGCTTGTACCTGTTATGGTGGTAGTTTTGTCCTTTGAACTTTGCCTAAAAAAGGCACTATAGGAGTGGCAAGAGCCTTAGCCAGTAACCTGAATCCCAGCGGCGACAGGTGCAGACCATTTCTGGCAAAGCATCGTGGTCTGTCAATCATGTCGTCCCAGGCAGACAGATACTGGATCCCCTTTGAATGACACCATAAGCTTAGCCAATTGTTGAAGTCATTAATTTTGTCCTTATATTGTGGTATCATTCTGGGCGAAGGCAGGATGCTACTCAGGGCTAAAGTCATACCTGCCTGGGCCACATGATCCGAGAGCTCTTCCATGTCTCTTTTCATGTAGTCCAGGGAGGTATATCTCAAGTCATTCACTCCAACATGGACAGCTGTGAGAAATTCCAGATGTGGGAGTCTTGATAGCTTCCAGGGCTGCCAGCACACACTTGCATGATAATGCCCTGGGCATCGCACACAACCTGGCAATTGATGGAGGGCAAGCACTTGTGGTTAATGTAGACCCTTGCCTGCTCACTGGGTGGTGCTTTGATATGGATGTGTGTGCAGTCTATGGCACCCCGTACCTGCGGGTATTCAGCTACATGGTGGAAGAGACACATATTGCTGGTCAATTCCTCACAGGTGTTGGGGAAGTGGATGTTTTCACAGACATGTGGTAGCATGGCATCCAGGAACTGATAGAGGACTCTGGATGCAGATGCCTGTGACCCCCCCCCCCATGATATCCCCAGTAGGTGTTTGGAAAGTACCTGTAGCTAGTATTCTTAAGGCTACACATACCTTAGTATCCACTGGGATGGGTTCCCCACTGTTTGTTCTGGATGTGAGGTGATGTCAGCACAGCTCCTCAATTTGCTAAAGTACATCTCTGTCCACCATGTAACGCTCTACAATCTCCAGATCATGTAGCCCCAGATAGGTCACCCTGGGTCTGAACACTCTCCTCCTCCTCCTCCTCCTCCTGGGTCTGCGGCGGTTGGCAGCATTATCCTCCTCACCACCATCAGCCTCCAGCACATGGTGATGTATCCAAGCAATGACAGCCCTTAGCATTTTGTAGGTTTAAATTTCAAGGTTTACTCTAAAGGTGCAGAGTTTGTGGGGAAACGCAGGCTGAGGGGTGTTTCCATACTTTATAGTGGTGTGATGCTACTGCTGCCTGTCAGATTGGCTGTTTCTGATTCATTCCAGCTCCCGGCTTACTTGCTTATGGCATGGATTTAGCCACTGTGAGTGTTAGAAACATTACTGGTCATTTGTGAATGATTGCCTTTATTCTGCTATTGCCCTTTTAGTAATTAATTTTTACTTGCATCTCCTCCCATTTACAGCTCTGCAGCTACCTGCCAGCTGTATTATATTTGCAGGGCCATTCTGAGTTGCAAGACTCCCATAGTAGTGATTTCTACATCAGTTCCCCTTTATTTTGTGCTGTTGCCCTTTAATTCTATTTTACACGTCCTCCCATCTTCAGCTCTGCAGCCACCTGTCAGCTGTATTATTCAAGTGCTTTCAATGGCCAGTTGTGGACTGCAGACTCCCATATTATTGGTTTGTACAGTGTTTCCCTTGTTCTGATACTTCCTTTGCCTTTTCCTTCTACCCTTCCTCTTCCAGCCTGTTGGTGGTGTAACAGCAAGATATGTCCCTCCCCTGCATGTGCACACTGTCTTCAGTTCATGGAGTATGAGCAGACTGCCTCAGACACACCCACTTTCCTAGCTGTGCTTAGCTAAGCAGACACCAGCCAACAGGGCTCAAATGTGCTTCCAGCAAGCATGACACACCCCCTTTTCATGTTCCTTGCTCCTCCTGCCTACACAATGGTGTTAGAGCACCTACACGATTAGGTGCACTCTGACACTTAGAAATATTTCTGGCCAACTTGTGATTCGGTACAAGTCCCCTCATTAGCATACCCCACTGCCTTAAATCTTAGTTACTGCACTGTTCATGAGCTTTCCCCCTCAGCAACCAGTGTTCCCTACCTATGTTTACTTTCTGCATGCCATTGACTATAATGGCAAAATGCAGAAAGTAGTTCTAATGCAGCTTCCCTCCCATTTCTATATGTACTCCCCCCTCCCACTAGCGTACCACAATCCCTACCTTCAATGGCCGAGTTCGACCACCATAAAATTATTTTATTATTTTATTAATTTCAAGTAGTTTTGTATGCCAATGGCCATATATCTGGCCATTGACATGCAAAACCTACTTAATACATGCTTTCTGGAGTGCTGACATGGCTCTGTTGTGTAGATTGCAGAAATGTATTCAGTTAGTAACCGAATACATTTCTGCAAGCTACATTGTTCCAGCACGGAACATGCTGCTTTGCTGGATCGCTAATCAGACTCATTTGCATGGTTTTCACCAGCAAATGGGCTTATTAGCATCCTGCATGGCTTTTCATGCAGGAACAGTGTAGGGCTACTTGTGCACGTGAAAATGGCACGTATGTGGCAGCCATTTTCTATGCAGGAGTGGTTACACTGTTCCTGCATGGGAAATATCATTTTGTGAATCCAGGGGACTGTTTAAAGTGAGCTGAGGTTGTGGTGGATATTGCACTGGGAGGTAAAGTATTTCAAATTTTAGCTATGCAGTTGGAGAAGAGGGACTCCCCAGTCCGATTATTGGCAGTAGAGACCTTTATCAGAGGTTTATTATTGGATCGGAAAGTTCTGTTACTGGAGTATGGTTGTAATAGATTTTTAGGGCAGGTATCTTTCTGATGGAGTAATTTGTGGGCCATGGTTAGCTGGGTGTAAAGTAGAAGTTGAGGAAAGCCAAAACAGTTGAGTTGCCTGAGTGCTGTATAGTGATGAGACCTGGAGTTTGAGTTGGTTGTAAATCTAGCGATTTTATTTTAATGTTTCAGGTTTTGCAAGGTCTGATTTCCTAAGGTTGGTGAGAATCAGTGATGCATACAGTAGGGTTGAAATCAAGTGTGTTTGAGCTACTGTGGCTTTTGTGTTGTCTGTGAGATAATGTTTATTCCTGTATAGAGTGCCTAGTTTTTTGTGGACTTTTTTATTGTTTGGGATATATGGATATCAGATCTCATATTATTGGCTATTTCAACACCTAACAGCTTATTATGAGCAGTGGGGATGATTTTGGTTTTGTTGACAGATTCAACAGTGAATGAGGAGGGAACTATTTTTAGTTTTGGTTGGATGAAATAGCATAACTTTTGTTTTGTTGGGGTTCAGGATAAGGTGAGAGTTTGTTAGCCAGGTTTTGATTCCAAGAAATTATTGTTGGGTGAACACTTGTAATTCTGGAATAGTAGGGGCAGCACATATTACAGTGAAGTCATTGGAGTACTGAATTAGGGATGCATGTGAGACTGAGGTGTGGAGGTTATTTGTGAAAAGTGAGAAAAGGAGGAGACCTAGTATGGAGCCCTGGGAGACACTTATGGTGGTGGGTAGAAGGGGTGATAGATCACCTTGCCATTGTACTGCTTGCTGGCGTCCAGTCAAATAGTCTTGGAACCAGTCAAGTACAGATTGAGAAACGTTTAGTGAAGAGAGCGTGGTTAGGAGTTTGCTGTGGGGAAACCACGTCAAAGGCTTATGATAGGTCTAAGAAAATAGAGGATACATACTTGTGGTTATTTCTATGTTGGTTTATTGTGTTGGTAAAAGATAACAGGCCAGTGGTTGTGCTGTGGATTGGACGGAAACCATGTTGTGACTGAGTTAATAGGTTGTTTGTTTGCAGGTAGTGCATGAGCTGTGTATGGACAATTCTCTATATTTTGGACAGTGAGGATAGGCTAGCAATAGGACGGTAGTTGGTTAGGTCAGTACAGTTTCTGCCTTTGTGAAGTGGAATTATATGGGAAGTCTTCCATAAGGCTGGGAACTATGGATCTGTTTATTAGTATTGAAACTGGGTATGCTATTGCTTTGGCTGCTATTTTTAGATATTGGGGAGGTAAATTGTCTGCGGCTAGTGTAGTGGGCTTCAGTTTACTAAGCATGTTTACTATAGTTTTAGTTGAGACTGGCTGGATGGAAAAGAGGATTTCAGTTTTATTAGGATTTGGACTGTCTAGGATTGAGGAGGTTAGCTGCTTACTAGACAGGGCTACTATAGATTCGGTAAAGTATTTATTGAATTGGGTCATTATGTTATCTGTATTATTTGAGGTAGTGGGTTGTGGAGTAGAAGCTTTACCTGGGTGGAATATGTTTTTTATTGCTGACCAGAACTTTTGAGGGTTCTTTTGGTGTTTATTTTGGATATCGGTATAGTACTTTATTTTATCTTGCCTGATTTGTTTCTTAGCTTTGTTTCTGAGCTCTTGGTATATTTGTCTGGTGGTACTGGATTTAGTTTTGTACCACTGATTCCAGCATTTATCTCTTGCAACTAATAGTGATCTTGTTTCTTTTTTTAGCCATGGGGCGTAATTACATTTTACACTTATGGTTCTGGTGTGGATGTGAGTGTTTAGAATAGAGAGGAAGGTATTATTGAAATGGCGGAGAGCATCTTCCAGGGGAAGATGTTTCAGTGCAAGCTAATTAGAGTGGACTAGGGAGCTGATTAATTGTTTGGGGTTAAATTGTTTTGTGCTTCTTATTTGTTTGTAAATTACTTGTTTCTTTGGGTTGGTTCGTTGTCTTATTCTTAAGATTGCAAGGTGATCACTTAGGCAGTCTGGGAGACAGCCAGAGTGGACAATGTGAAGTGATTTGTTAGTTAATATCCAGTCTAGTACGGATTGCTTATTGGATGTTTTACTAATCCTGGTAGAAGTTTGTATGAGTTGGGTAAATTTATACAGATTTATGTGATTAGTGGTATTTTGAGAACTACAAGCTGACCAGTCTATATTAAAGCCCCCTAGGGATTTGTCAGACCAGCTTAGTATGTTCTCTAATGTAAGGGTGTTGTTGCAGGGAGGGATGTAGGTACCAATTAGGTTAATATGTTTATTTGAATTCAGGATAAGTTTGGCAAGTACTACTTCTGCTTTATCAAAAGATGGAATGCTTTGTTTGGAGGCTTCTAGTGTTAGATGATGTTTTATATAGAAAGGCAACACCGCCACCCTTTTTCCTTCTACTAGTCTGACCTTTCATTCTCTGTACAAAACTATATTTTTTTGTAAGATTGCACTATACCAGTGACGGATGTGGTCCTTTGTTTCTCTTTTAATCGATTGAGCTGTAGCAAGCTTGCTTTTGCTTTATTTTTTATTTTTTTTTGTTGTTGTAATGGTTGCAGTTGTAACTGAAAAGGAGCTCTTCCATCTACTCATGCTGTCTACATACTGCCTTTTATTTATTAAGTACAAATATTGCTTACTAATCAAGTTTTTATATTTTACATATGCTAAAACTCAGCAATAACAGTACATACTTAAAGCATATAAAATCAATGTGACGTATTAAAACTTCACTAATTATTATGTGGATGAGAACAACTAAAAACATTGGATACAGCTGACAATTTTCAGAATATTTCTGTGTTGCTAGTGCCCTCTTGTGGATTTTGAGCATATTACCCAACTTCTCTTCCTCAACTTCATTAACATTGTAATGCCTCCTATATTCTAAAAATGTGTTATAAATTGATAAACATTCATGATTAAAATGTCATTCCTTAATGTTCAGTAATAAACAACTCATTTGTCTGCATGGAAGTTTGTCAGTTTTATTTTTCTTTTACAAGTGTTAAACCTTACAATGACCTTCGCTCTGAAATGTTAGGCATTTTTTTTATTTTTATCCATTGAGTATTCTTAGAAACATGTCAGCTGGCACTCTGTTGCTGTTTGTAAACCATGCAGGTATTTGCTGTGATGCATCCACCCTGTATCATCTGCCACTCGGTTCCCCTGATTTCATGCTTTGATAAGATGAGCATGCCTCCTGTGATGTATACATCCTGTATCGTTTGCCACTTGGTTCCCCTGATTTCGTGGTTTGATAAGATGAGCATGCCTGCTGTGATGCATACACCCTGTATCGTCTGCCACTCGGTTCCCCTGATTTCATGATTTGATAAGATGAGCATGCCTTTTTTTTTTTTGTTAAGCAGGGGCTTTCTTAGCTGCTGCAGTCATATTCCTGCTTCTCTGTTTCTCCTTAAACTACCTACAATGCTCCTCCACTCCACTGCCAAAACATTTCAAAAAATGTACTGCAAGGTGGATCCACTAGAACAAAATAGGCTTCTTTGATTAACAATTGTTTTTGCAAAACTGTGAAAACGTTGACACTTATGATGTGAATACATATTCAGTACCCTGAGCTTATTGTTAAATATATTATGAATACTAATCTTTGCATGTGATTTCTAACTGTAAATATAAAGACAGTTTATTAGCACTGAAAATGTCCAGTTAAAATTAGAATTGCACATCTTACATTAGTCTTTCAGCTTAGAACACTAAAATTTGGCAACATTAGTTCAAATATTATGTATCTCTGGTACTATGATATCAGCCTAGCAGCACTAGATAAATCTATCTGACTATGCTACTGATGAAATATCCTTTAAAAACTGCAGTTGCTGTCAGGGAGATATTTGGTCATGAAGTGTTTTGGCAGTATTTTCTGCTGTAGACTAGGGCCGGTATCCCACTAGAGAATACACAGTGGCCGCCATAGTCCAGTGCCATGAACTTAAAGCAGTAACACCTTTTACTGTTACACAAAAGGCAGACTGAACTGTTTAACAGCTTTTAAAACAGTTAATCCATCAAAAGTGTACTTAGATTCTTCCTGCTGTTTGTGTGGCAGTGGTACACTAAGCTGTGAAATATATTGCGTTCCTGCACTTTTTCCTTGTACCTGGTAGTACATTGGAGCAGCTGAAGTGCATGTACTACAAAGAATTATGAGTGTCTGTCTATCTGTCTGCGCACAACTAAGCATTCATGTGTTTTTGACATGGATTTCTTCACAGTCATGTCTCAAACACAAAAAATCTTGGTAATGATTGGACACCCAATCAAAATCTTCTGTTATGCACCTTTTAAAGCACTGAAGATCAGATCTTGGCCTACAACACACATGGCAGCTTCCAGATAACAGCATTGACAGTGATTTTACAGATTTAAAAGTTGTAAAGCTGCAGTACACTTCATGCAGACACCTAAATAACAAAATTGTGGAAAGTTGAAGCACCTCACAGCTCTTAAAGCTGTTGTCTGTCTCTGTGGCAGTGCTAAGTATGTACTAGCTTTCAAGGCTGTAAAACACTTCATGCACGTACAACACTTTTTTCTACAAATACTAGTACATTGCGGTAGCTAAACCTCCATATACTACAAACAATTATGATTTGTTCTCTCTGCTCACTACTAACTAGTTATTTGTCTTCAATATGGATGTCAACATCCACCTTGTGTTCCATTTTGTTCCTCTCTTGAGGTGAATTTCTTGTCAGTCATGTCTTAAACACATAATAACTAATTTGTCATTCTCAACAGGCAAATAAGGGAACTAGACAATTTTTAAAAAACTAAATATGAGACTAAAATAGCCTCTCAAGCAAATGATAACCCCCATAATGTATTTTTAGTTACGCTCAAAATCTTAAGAGAAGTACTCATAAATGTGATGAGTTTACTGTAGATGGCACTATGTATACTCAGCCAGAAGAAATAGCAAACCTGCTGGCTGATAAATTCAGCTGAAATGTTTCCCCCTCATCACCTCTGGCTAATCCCCATGAAATAACCCCTATCATTCCTTTGCCTGTTATCACAAAAGAATGGGTTGTCACTGTACTCTCCAAAGCTAGAAATATGATATCAATGGGCCCTGACAGAATCATGGGGTGCCTATTAAATAGCTTGAAACATGGCCTAGCAGACCCACTTGAATCTGTATCTAACCACAATCTCCACACAGGCTTTGTCCCAGTAGAGTGGAAGACAGCAGTAGTCATACCTCTGTACAAGTAGGGAGGCATGAACTGACCCAGGAAACTACTGACCCATAAGTCTGACTAGTCTCATAGGCAAGGTTATGGAAAGGATAATCATGGACCTGATTAACAATGACACAGGAAATCTTCAGACTCTAGACCTGACCCAATTCGGCATAGTTAGTCAGGGGCAGGTTCTGTTTGCTCAATCTGGTGGACTTATTTGAGAAGGTCACCAAGGCCATAGAAGAGGGTAGGTCAATGCATACTGCCTAACTTGACCTAGCCAAGGCATTCGACACAATACCCACTTGAGTATTATAGATAAACTCACAAAATTGGCCATAAACCTCTATTCACCAGATGGCTAGCCAAATGGCTCACAGATGAGATACATATTATTAGAGTGGGGGAATCCACATTCAATAAGATAACAGTCAGTGGAGTACCATAGGGCTCAGTGCTGTACCCCCTCCTGTTTGAGATATATTTCTCAAATGTCAAGGCAAATGGAGATGGCCTTTGAATGACTATGTCTGCTGATGACTGCAAGTTGAGGGAGATCATTGACTCCCCAAATGATGTTGATATCCTATAGAAAGGACTGATGCAGACTAACGACTGGTGTCAGAGCCATGAACCTACGAATCTATGGTCAGTGCCAACATGGGAGATAGATGCTTCACACCAGTGGTCACCCCCTCATTGGTCAGGTCTGACCATAAGCAAATCACCCTTGACATGCACATCTCACCCACCCCCCCAGTAAGGAAACCTCTGTAAAAAACCTCTCCAAAGCCAACTTCATGCTACTCAAGTCAGAAGTGACAAACTTCATGACACCCATGCAGACGGGAGCTGAAAGTTCAACTGCTGATTCCTACACTAAGGCACTGTACGAGCACATCCACTCATGCATGAATCGTGCCATCCCAAATAGAACCAAGATGCTCTCATCCAAAAAAAGGAAGCCAATCTGGTGGTCCCCTGCCATAAATAAACTATACAACAGAAGAAGAAACTGTTGCAGAAAATGGGAAAATCCCAGGATGCAAAAAACTTCCTTACCAGCTTCAGTAAGAAGCTGAGATCCCTCAGAAAATCCCCCAAAGCTAGTTACCAAAATAAAATTGCCAAAGATTCCAAAGACAGCCACAAGTCATTCTATAGTTATGTCAAGAATCTAAATGGCAATGCTCAGATCTGCTCTGAGCTACAACAGAATGGCATTAAACATACTGATCCCAAGGATATTGCCAATATCCTGGCAGATCAATTTAGTGCCAACTACACCCCCCTCTCACCCCCTAAAGGGCCCATCTCAATACCAAAAGATTGTTAAATTCCAGTAATCATGGCCACACAGGTAGAAACCGGACTCTACAAAGCTAAGAATACAGCATCCATGGGACCAGATGACATCCCAGGCTGTATACTACATGAACTACAAAATGAACTGGCACCTCACCTAAGTGTCATGTTTAATCATAGCCTCACCTCAGGCTTTGTGCCCACTGAGTGGCACACAGCTACAGTTATCCCACTCCACAAGGGGGGAATCCACCTTGGATCCTGGAAACTACCATCTCATCAGTATGACAAACCTGATCTGCAAGGGCATGGAATGCATTATCATGGAACTTATAAACAAAGACATTGGCAACATTCAAACATTGGACCCCACACAGTTTGGGTTTGTGAAGGGCCGATCTTGTCTCCTGAACCTGATTAACTTCTTTGAATCAGTCTCCAGAGCTGTTGAAGAGGGTAGGGCGGACCACACAGCCTATCTGGACCTCACCAAGGCCTTTGACACCAACCCCCACTCTGGAATCATAGATAAAGTTACTAAGCTGGACATACATCCCTACGTCACCTGATGGGTTGCCAACTGGCTTGCTGACAGAACCCAGACTGTAAAAGTAGCCAACTCCAAATCTAGCTCCAGACAAGTGACAAGTGGAGTACTTCAGGGTTCAGTCTTGGGACCGTTCTGGTTTGGCATCTACTTCTCTAATGTACAGGCCAACACTAAGGGACTCTGGCTAAGAAAGGTCGCAGATGACTGCAAACTGGGAGCCATTATTGAATCCCCAAATGATGTGGATATTCTAGAAAAGGGCCTTACAGAAACAGATGTTTGGTGCCAGAGCCATGGGCTCAAGCTTAATGCCAAGAAATGTATAGTTATCCCCTTTGGGAAAAACATGTACCCATGAATTACCACATAGGTGGCAGTACACTTAACACCAAAACTGTGATGAGAGACTTAGGGACACAGGTGGACAGTAGTCTCACCTTCAATAACCACATCACCACAACAGTCAGGAAATCCTTCTATGTGGCACCCCTCATCACTAAGGGTTTTTCATCCAGAAAAAAGGAGATCATTGTCCCACTGTACACATCCCTCATTAGACCCATTATAGAGTACAATGCCCCATTTGGTATGTACCTCACAAGACATCTGCAACAGCTGGAAAGGCCACAGAAATGCCTCACTAAAAGAATCACAGGCCTAAAGCAGATGCCCTATGCTTACCGTCTAAAACAACTCCAGCTATACTCTGTGGCATATTGTCTACTCAGAGGTGATCTCTGCTTAACATACAAGGCCATGTCAAACCCTGAGCTGTTGGACATGCTCCACTTAAAGAAATCACAATCCCTCAGAGCCACACGCTCCAGGGATCTAAACTTTGTCATCACAATGAACAAAACATGCTGGAGGGATAGATTCCTGACCCAGAGACTCCCCATACTCTGGAATAGACTGCCCATACATGTCAAGTAGAGCACTTCTTGGCCCTCTTCAAGAGGAACCTTGACAATTGGATGGGAGATAAGAAATTCATCCCGGGGATCACGTCAGTCACCCTGCTAGACAGGGGTCCAGGGAAGTAAATATTGTGGGAAGAAATATCCAGGGAATTGTTATGGCTAGGCTTGCATAGGCCCTAGGGCCGATAGCCTAGTACCAACCTATGAACCTATGAGTAAGTTGGTGTTAATTGGAAATCTAGTCATAATCCACCATATATCCCAAGGAACTGGCTAACAGTCTCTGTAGGACTAAGATCATGATGAAACTGGCTTTCTCCTACAGTTTGTTTACTTCTCTCATATTCTCAATTATTCGCAGGTCAAAAGTAATGAGTACATTGCCCAGAGCTGAAGACCTTGAAATTGTTTTCAACTGCAGACTGACTCTTTTTCATCTGGGGATCCTTATCAGGGTGAAGGCAAAGAGGCGAATTCAAACCAAGAGATGAAAGGTTAATACTGCCTGCCCAAGATAGTGGGCTGCATACACGTTGGTTTACAAAGTCCATTGAACATGTGGGAGAAACAGATAAATGTAGGTTTTGCAAAACCGAACAGGAAACAGTCACACACCTCATTGCTAGTTGTGACATACTAATGGCAGAAGGTCTGTATACTGAAAGGCATAATAATGTGGCAAGATTGTTGCACTGGTGATTGTGCAAACATTATGGCACTGAAGTGGCTGAAAAACACTGGAAACATGAACCACAAAGCATCTTAGTAAATGATAAAGTTTACATCACATGGGATTATCCACTATCAACAGTTCAAAAGATAGATGCTAGAAAACTGGATATAGTGGTCCATTAAAAGAAGACAAAAGTAGCATCGATCATTGAAATCACCACACCCAGTGACTACAGTGTCTTGCTTACAGAGAGACACAAAGTCATAAAATATCAGGATTTGCAGGCAGAAATGGGAGCAATGTGGAAGAAAGATACCCACACAGTTCCAATAGCAGTAGGAGCAATGACTCATAAAAAATAATCTACAATCATATTTAGATATGTTACCAATACATGTAACTCCATATGAATTGCAGAAGGAGTCATTACTGGGCACATTGTGGGTGCTGCGAGGAGTACTTCTGGCTAACATCAAAGATTGAAACAATACTAATTTCATGAACCTTAATCGTATTTTGACTTAGGAATGGGTTCCATTTCCATCATAGTATTAGAAACCCAAAAGATTTGGAGAAATTTAAAAAGGGTGAAGCACTCTAATCCAAGTAGCAGTTTAAAAGATGGTAATAAATGCAGCAGTTTTATCAAGGTTTGACTACTGAAACACATTTTGTCTGGGGCTGCCTGCAGGAGAAAATTGATTCCTAGATCTAATGCTCGCTGTAGCAGCAAGGTTACTTAAAGGTACTCCATTGAATGTTCACACTGGTCTCTTGATTTTACTTTTGAAGCTATTCCTTATTCTGTACATGAGGATTCTGCATAAGGTATTGGCTATTACATACTCTATCCAGAATTAGATAGTTCACACTTACATAAAAGGTCAGTCAGTGATGTATCACTTACCTAAGAACATCTGCTTAAAGCTGTAATGTGCTTCTCTATCCAGAATTAGATAGTTCACACTTACATAAAAGGTCAGTCAGTGATGTATCACTTACCTAAGAACATATCACTTACCTCAGAACATCTGCTTAAAGCTGTAATGTGCTGCTAGAGATCTCCAGGGTCTAATTATTTAGTTATTTTGTAACACTAGATGTTCTTTCCTTCATAGCATCTATGCAGCAGAACTCTGCATCCGCTTGTTTAAAGTAGAATCACACATTGTCTTCCTTGCCTACCCTTAGCAACAGTGTCAGTTCAATGTGTGTTTTTGTAGCATTCACAAGAAAGCTGAGAGATATAATTTCTTTAGCATGCCCTGGGTCTTCACTGAGTCCTTTTTCTAGCAGGCCATGCAGGAGGCACCCAGGGAGCAGCCACATATGGTACCCAGAACACCTGTAATGACTTTCCTCAGCTTAGAAACGCAGCAGGTCTGTGTTGATATCCTGTCAGTTCACCAAGCTCCTCCCTCTGTCATGGAGCCCAGAAACCATGTGCAGGAACCTACTTTCCACTCCTTGTTTATGTGATTTCACCCTTTTGGTTGACCTCTAAAGTTCCTGACTATTGGCGACAATGGTGATGTGGACTGATGGCAAACTGCTAGCCTCATTGTGGTACTCTGATTTTGTTTCACCACCCTCTACCCAGTACCAGACCTGCAGTACTGCTTTCATGTTCCTGATCTCCTCTATTCCCAATCTTGAACAGGATTACAAGATGCTAACCTCCTCCGCTTGGACCAGGTGCTGCCCTTTCACCTGTAGAGAGTGATCCACTCTTATTTGGCAAATAGCCATGAGCTCAGATTTGGAAGTCCTGATTTTCAACCTAACTATTCCAGACACAACAGTGAACGACAACCGGTGTATGTTACAGAGACCGATTATTTTAGACCAAGAAGACAGTCATCTCCAAACAGTAAGGATGCAAACCCCGTATTCCCAAAATTGATACTTTCTAAACCTTAGCTGTGCCTTCTTGTCTATTAAAATTATGCAGAGCATACTTTTAAAAGAGTACTATGACTACCATGAATGTATTCGGCTCATTGATAAAAATACAGAAATGTATCGTTTTGTAAATACAGGGCCTAAATATTATGCAGGTGTGGTTGTGGAACTCCATACTTTTGCAGGACCACCCACACTAAATTTTAGGGTGCACATTCATATGCTTTCTCCAAGTCTACAACACATAAGCAGGCAATACAGCAGAAAGGCTGTAGCAATAAGATTAGGATGCCCCTGACTTATTCCTGTGATGTACATATGGTTTGTAATGTCATTAGGAATAACTGGGATATTCTTTCAACTGTGAATGAGCTAGAAGACATTATAGCTCCTGAACCACATTTTGCCTTTAGGAATGATAAGTCCCTCAAGAGACAACTATGTTACAAAACACAGCATGCAACACCACATATTCTGTCAGATAGAATGGGGACGTATATGTGTAGGAGATGTGCGGCTTGTACACATATACACAATGGTGGACATTTTAAGCATCCCCACCTTGGTTTTGAAATAGACAGTAAATTCTATGCGGATTGCCAGACTAGTAATGTGGTGTACTTCTGCTATTGTATTGTGCGTTTTTCATTTTATGTAGGCAAAACTAATAGGGTATTAAAAGACAGAGTTCTAGAACACACTAGAGATATTAGGAATGCTAAACAAATGAATGCCTTAGCTCTCCATGTAACCAAAACAGGTACTGACCATAAGTTTAAGTTTCTTGTTTTGGATATTATGCACAAAACTTTAAGAAAAGGTGACCTGAGTAATAGAACTGAATCCTATGAGCAAAAGTGGATCATACGTCTTCAAGCAGATAAACCTCCAGGTCTAAATAATAGGGTTTCCCTTAAACCCTTTTTGAAGGCGAGAGCCCTTAAGCATTGATTATTATGTGCATTAATAGTTCTGTATAGTATTAAGTATAATCCCACAACAGACTATGCTTTGCAACTCCTGAGTGAGACATGTTTTAGAGGTGTATTCTGTTGTATGCATATTAGTTTTATCATTGTACTACTTTTATATTTAACTGGAATTTATGAGCAATTAGTATAGCTTATCAAGTTATGTAACAACTGACAAAGCCTTTTTGTTTATTCTCTGCTATTTAGACATAGAATTTTGTATTCATGCTTTTTATACATATATTTTTTATGTATTTAAAATGTTTGAAGAGTGCTGCTTTTAACTAATTTGGCATTTTGTAAGTTAAAGCAATTAGGCTTTATTTGCAGCATGATTGGTTGAATGAGCATTTATAAGGGTGTGTGCTATTCTGTCTTTTAAACAGTCTGAAGAAGCAAATGTTATTCGCAAAAGCGCTTACATTTTGCAATATATTTCTTCTGCAATAATTTCCTGCCATGTGGAACCACTTCTTTTTTTTATTTTTACTAATACAGCAGAACTCTCATGAATCCTTTTATTATCATGAAATGAGATGATCTGTTGTTTCATGACCAAGACTAAGACAGAATTCACATTGCTCCTTCCAAAAGAAAAAACAGGGTCAGATATCAGTTGATGTCACCTTCTTAGCACCCTACCATATTGTTTTTCAAAAGTGTGATCCCTCTAAATCTGTAAAACAAAAAACTCCTGCCTCCTTTCTGAAAATGAGATGTATCATCCAAGCTAGCCAGTCCAAAAGTGCTGCTCCTATTTGTTATGCAACACTGAAAATAAACATTTACTATAACTCCCCAAAATATCCCAAACTTTCAACATTTTTGGCTCAGTCTCATCCATACTTGTAGCTTTGTGACCTTGACATGTTTTAACTGCTGCAGTGGCCTTATGTACAGAAATGAACCCACTCTGACCAGCTACTGCTCGCAGCGCCATCTCAAAGGAAAAGAGATGCAATGGGCTTAGCAGCAGTACCACCTCAGAGGAGAAGAGAGGCAAAGGGTTTAGAGGTTTCTCAAAATGTTCCTTCTCTTCATGAAAATATCCCCACATAGGGGCAGTGTTCCTGCACAGTTCAGTTCATCCCCAGATTTATCAGAGGGTTTGCCCGAACCTGTTTGAGGCCACCCAGCAGGCATTGTCCATAGCCTCATTAATCTTCTTTCCGCTGGTTGCAGCTGCTGCCTTCCTTGCCTGTCAGCACACATCAGTCCCATCTTTAGAACCAACAGTAGCATTATTAAGCACATTTCTTTACTTAGCCTGAAGACTCCCTTCACTGCTGCTGTCCACTAGCAGGCCATAAAATTGCTGTCATGCCAAACACTGACCACCTTACAAGTACATCTCATTGTGACTGCCTCGGCTATTGAGGTCAGACCCCATGAAGATTTCATATAGACGGACTCTCACAGTATATGAGGAATTTGAATTATTCTCACATTGTAGCATCTTGCAGGCATTATCCAGACATCGCCACTACATGTTTGGGCTTTCTGAATCTATCCAGTCCACTTCCTGTCTAATTCAACTCATTGCCAAATGGTGATTAGTAGACAGGTCTCTGCCTGTCATGACCCAGATGTCCAAAATATATGACCATTGCTTTAATGGCATAATTACAATGTCATTCTTCAACTTCTGACCCAAGGTTTAGTACCTAGTACAAACAGCCTTTTGTTTCAGCATTGTGATCACTGACAAAATGCCATTTTTGATCACATATTTTCCTAAGTACTCTTTAAACATATGTTGTGTTAATGAGATAACTAATTAAGCATTTAATATGTTGAATGAATAATGTATTTATAAATAACTTCTTTTCTCTAATAGTCCTTGACTAGCACAGACTAGCATCTAGCTATCTGTGCCTTTGAATTGTAGCTGAGTCCTGTAGCGAGTGACACTATGAACAGCTTTTACCATCCAAGGAGTTTACTAGGCAAAGTGGGATGGAATTACACACACACACACACACACACACACACACACACACACACACACACACACACACACACACACAAATTTAGAAGTCAACAATTCACCTACTGCATGTTTTTGCAATGTAAGAGGAAATCAGAGTACCTGCAGAAAACCCGTGTAAACACATGAAGGACATGCAGACACTTCACAGAAGGTACCCAGCTAGGAAATGAATTGGAGAACCTCCTGCAGTGAGATAACACTGCTACCCAGCATTCCACAGTGTTACCCACAGATTAGCACAGAGGTCCATTAACATTCTGCCATATGAGCTCAGGCAAGCCATTCCTTTAAACCACACACCTCCAGGTTTCACCAATATCCACTAAGTGACCGGTGGTATCTCCCTTTAGAACTGTACAGTAATGAAGTGGTGATCTATGAAGTGCCACTCACACAGTCATTGGGAAGGCTGGATACTCTGAATAGCTGTTAGGTGCTTATGCATAAACAATCCACAATTTTTTTTCTGTCTGCAGCTCATAGTCACATTATGGTGACATGCACTTGCACTGGTGAAACCCCAACTGTATGGCAAACAGCCAGGGAATTGTAACTATCCCTACGTCCACCCAGGGCCTCATTCTAGGGGCAGCTCCACAAAAGGATAAAGACCACCCATGATTAAGAGTTCTGTTTCCAGATGCAGTGCTCTAGGTACAGTTAAGACTAACAATATTAATATGGCATTTTACATCCTACATAAGCTCTGGCTCCTTGTTTGGTACTGAGATGACATGTCATATTCTAAGCACAACTTTCCATTACCATGGTCTTCACTGGTGTAATCCATCCTGCTGCTGTTTCTCACTTGGGTGACACTACACTTGAATCCCTATGCATTGCTTCCTTGAGGGATAAGTCTATATGGTGTCAGCACGTACCTTTTTGGGTAAATCCTGAGCTGCAATGCTGTCTCCCCCCTTGGAAAATAGAGGGGTGAACCTAAAAGAATAAAAACAAAGCCAGATGTGTGTGCAGCTTTCTGGTTTATATTTGCTCTGTTGTGGGAAATTATAACCTGTTTAAGGAAAAATAGATGAATTAGTTTATTGTACAGAAAAGCAAGTAAATAGAGGATTGTCCAAGGTTGTTGATGCTGTACACCATGTTTTCTGTTATCTCAGTTGTCTAAGTTCTCTTGAGGGTTCAATCATCCATTGAGCATTGCTATTAGGCGGGACCATTTCTTGTCTGTCATATTGGGATTGTGGTTTTATGTGGTTTGACGTTTTGTCAAGTTAATGTACCATCCATGTCCTTGTATTTTAAGATCTTCTTTATTATCGGCAGTAATCAGCAGGTAAGCACTGCTCCAAGGTTTCTAAGCTGCAATGGCTAAGCAGAGGGTATTTATGCATTCTGGATTGGGGCATACCCGGGCATGTCCTAGCTTCAAAGATACTGTCCCACAAGAATGACCTGAAGCACTGGAATGGTCTTAGGCCCAAAACAGTCCAGATTCACAAGTCACTCACGTCCCTATAGCCACAAAAGACAGATTGCACTGAATCTAAATGATTGGCCCAGCCACCTTCTTTACTGATTGCCCGCAGATGAAGAATTATGAAAGTGACACAGATCTCTAACACTGCCCTCCTATAAGACTAAGCATCCTTACCCCCTTTCATTTTACTAGGATGATAGTGGGCCACAGATACACCAAGAACTCAATTCAAGCAAAGACATCAGAAAAAGGACTTTTGTCAGTTTTTGATTCTAGCGTGACTTTGCCTGTTTTAAACAACTTTAATAACATTTAATTCTTTATTTCAAAAACCTGGAACAAGTCTGCTCTTTGGAACTGGCAAGACATTTATAGTAAACAGCAAACCCATTTAGTTTATCTCTTTAACTTATTAGACAAAAGACATAAAGACACCACCCTGTACGAGGAAGAAAATCATCAAGTGAACTGTCTTTGCTTCTTCGCCTTAAAGGAATATTGTAATTAATGTTTATTTTTCAGTCTTCTTTTAAATGCTTTTCCAGAAACATTGTTTTAATGATTTTAATGATTATTATGTATAAACCAATTGCATAATTAGAAACTTCTAAGGAGTGAGATTGAACCTGCCTGAACCATGCCCCTGATGATATTACAAAGAAAATCCAACTCATAGACTAAATGGGGTAGGGTCATGTCCAGACATGCCCCAGTCCAGAATGCATAAATACCCTCTGCTTAGTCATTGTAACTTAGAAACCTTGGAGCACCACTCATCTGCAGATTACTGCTGATAATAAAGAAGATCTTAAACTACAACTAGGACTCAGAATGTGATTTTACATTTACAAAAAATGTTGTTTTAGTGACACAAATCACTGAGTGATTACTTAACTAAAGCTTTTCTCCCTAACAGGTAATGTCAACTCGACAAAGCTTTGAACCATATAAAACCACAAACCTTATACAACAGACTAGGAAGAGTCCAGCCTAATATCAATGCTTAACGGACTATCAAGCCCTCAAACGAAAGTAGATAACCGAGGTACTGCGAGAAGATTTATCTGCTTCACAGATGAGGCAGAATGAAGAAAGAAGATTAAAATGGGAAACAAATATAAACCAGCCAGCTGCACATGCTCATTTAGTTTTGTTTTCAGTTTTTTTAGAACTTATTCATCGCCAAGAGTTTTCTTTCCTCGGCACCTGAAACAGTCTGGAGTAAAAACCTTGTCCCCTATGCTCTGCTGGGACAGGTCGAATAGCCTTGATACTGCAAAGAGAAACTACTTGCTTTTGGGCCTCTGGCCATCCACTTGGTGTAGGCAATGAGTTGAAGTAGAATCTGTATCCCAGGGATACCGTGTTCAAGACCCATCTGTCCTGGGTGATGTACTCCCAGTTTTTTGCATGTAGGGTAAATTTTCCTCCTAAGGGTGCAAGTACGTGGGCAAGGCTTGAAAGAATTAAGGGTAAGTCATTGTGAGATTTCACCATAGGATGTTGGCTTACTGGGGTGCCTTCTGTGCAGAGTCTGCATGTCCTCCCTGTGGCCGCGTGGGTTTCCTCTGGGTGCTCCGGTTTCCTCCCACATCCCAAAGACATGCTGTAGGTGGATTGGACACTCTAAATTGGCCCTAGGTGTGAGTGCGTGCATGTGTGTGCCTTCTGTAGAAGATTGGGCACCGGGCTGCCAACTCAACACCATAAAACTCCACTGCCAATCATGAGCTGACAGGTGATCTGCTGTGGCGACCCCTAACCGGGAAAAGCCGAAAGAAGAAGAAGAAGCTTCATAATAAAGTAAACACTGTCTTTTATGTATGTGTGTGATTTTGTATGAGTTGTTTGCACTAATTGGAATACTAACTACTGATATTTGCCACCATTTGCATACCCTAGATGATCATCAGCTGACCAGTTGTACCATTTTACCTTAAATGTCCTCAATACTATTCTCCAAGACTAGGACCGTACAGATGGCAGACTGGGCAAGGAACTTGGAGCAAAGCAGCCTACAGCAGCACATACAGTGACTCAACCTGCCAGGGTTTTTGTTGGTATGCCCTAGATGGGCAGAGCTAGTGACATTGCATGCCCCACTGCATTGCACATATCAGTTAGCTCCTGTCCCCCACTCAAATGCCGTAGCTTACCAGCAATCTGCCTTATGATTGTGGCTCATCTCTATTTATTTATTTTTTTATTTACATTTTCTTTACTGGGGTGAAGCACTGACTGCAAAATAACAAACCATCCCATTACCAGGGATGCATCTCCATTACCAGGGATGTGTCTCCATTACCAGGGATGTGTCTCCATTACCAGGAATGCGTCTCCATTACCAGGGATGTGTCTCCATTACCAGGGATGCGTCTCCATTACCAGGGATGTGTCTCCATTACCAAGGATGCGTCTCCATTACCAGGGATGCATCTCCATTGACAGGGATGCGTCTCCATTAACAGGGATGCGTCTCAATTACCAGGGATGTGTCTCCATTACCAGGGATGCGTCTCCATTACCAGGGATGCATCTCCATTACCAGGGATGTGTCCCCATTACCAGGGATGTGTCTCCATTACCAGGGATGCATCTCCATTACCAGGGATGTGTCTCCATTACCAGGGATGCGTCTCCATTACCAGGGATGTGTCTCCATTACCAGGGATGTGTCTCCATTACCAAGGATGCATCTCCATTACCAGGGATGTGTCTCCATTACCAGGAATGCGTCTCCATTACCAGGAATGTGTCTCCATTACCAAGGATGTGTCTCCATTACCAGGGATGTGTCTCCATTACCAGGAATGCGTCTCCATTACCAGGGATGTGTCTCCATTACCAAGGATGTGTCTCCATTACCAGGGATGTGTCTCCATTACCAGGGATGCATCTCCATTAACAGGGATGCGTCTCCATTACCAGGGATGTGTCTCCATTACCAAGAATGTGTCTCCATTACCAGGGATGCATCTCCATTACCAGGGATGCGTCTCCATTACCAGGGATGTGTCTCCATTACCAGGGATGCATCTCCATTACCAGGGATGTGTCTCCATTACCAGGGATGTATCTCCATTACCAGGAATGCGTCTCCATTACCAGGGATGCGTCTCCATTACCAGGGATGTGTCTCCGTTACCAGGGATGCGTCTCCATTACCAGGGATGTGTCTCCATTACCAGGGATGTGTCTCCATTACCAGGAATGCGTCTCCATTACCAGGGATGTGTCTCCATTACCAGGGATGTGTCTCCATTACCAGTGATGCGTCTCCATTACCAGGGATGTGTCTCCATTACCAGGGATGTGTCTCCATTACCAGTGATGCGTCTCCATTACCAGGGATGTGTCTCCATTACCGGGGATGTGTCTCCATTACCAGTGATGCATCTCCATTACCAGGGATGTGTCTCCATTACCAGTGATGCGTCTCCATTACCAGGGATGTGTCTCCATTACCAGGAATGCATCTCCATTACCAGGGATGTGTCTCCATTACCAGGAATGCGTCTCCATTACCGGGGATGTGTCTCCATTACCAGGGATGCGTCTCCATTACCAGGGATGTGTCTCCATTACCAGGAATGCGTCTCCATTACCGGGGATGTGTCTCCATTACCAGGGATGAGTCTCCATTACCAGGGATGCGTCTCCATCACAAGCACAAAACTGCTGCTTCCTTCCAGAGTGGGCAAGCTGCCAAAGGTTAATTACTGATAGTTTCCTTAACCTGAAGCAATGAATATTCAAGACGTTTTATAATATATTTACACTTATTGGAGTGTTAAGTGTTGATGTTTGTATTAAGTTGAAATGTTCTCGTATGCATGGAAATTATTTATTAAAAAATAACAGTGTAGGAAACTTCTCTATGTGGAAGATTTTCAATCCATATATATTTAGTTAATCACTGTATATTACTCAGATCAGATAATGGTTGCAGAAGTAGCAAACAAACTTGTCCTAAGTAAAAAAAAAAAAAAGCAAACAAAAAAAACATATAATTTGAAATATTATACAGAATTAGTAAGAATTCAAAAGTAATCCAAGTAGGCTAGAGAGTCTGTTTCCAGTCGAAAATCCTTTATTAAGTACACAGACAAGTGATCCAAGTAAAACAAAAATGACAGAATAATAGTTTCCTCACAAACTTTCTAACTATATTTATACTTTTTATCAGGTAAGGAAGTGGCTTATTGTGCTGTAAAACAAAGTGTTATTGGTATACATGTTAAATTCACATATCTTCCCCCATCAGTGTGACATTCAAGCTGGTTCTGCCCTACTTAGTAGCTGTCATAATAATATAACCCTTATGTACTTTAAATCAAATTAATAATGATGTGGTACCTCTTATTTAACCAGATTATTAAGTCTGTGATTTTAGCCAAGACAATATACTACATGGCTCTGCAGGAAACATTTCTAAACCTGTTCACTCTAAGCCTAAACTTATTGTAACTACAAAATCTTTCTGTGTAACAATACAAATTGTATATTCTCCTTACTATGCAGGTCTTCTCTGAAAATGGGTGTAGCCAAGAAGGATTAAATCTGTTAATGAAGCATACACATATCAATCAATCAATCAATAAAACAAAACAAATAAATAAATAAATTGATTTTCGCTCACCTCTTCTGACTTCATTACCCATTAATAGAATTCACATTGCTCCTTCTAAAACAAAAGCAGGCTCAGATATCAGATGAAGTTACCTTCTTAGCTCCCTACCATATTGTTTTACAAAAGTCCGATTCCTCTAAATCTGTAAAACAAAAAACTCCTGCCTCATTTCTGGAAATGGGATCAATCATACCAGCTAGCCATTCCAAAAGTGCTGTTCCTATTTTCTATGCAACTTCATAGGTTCATAGATTAGTACTAGGCTAACTGCCCTTTTTGGGCCATTTGAAGTCTAGCCATTTACCCCATGTGAGAATCAAACCCTGCATCTTGTGTCTTTAAGGTAAACACCTTAACCATTATGTCATCCCCCCCCCACAAAAAAAAAATAATTGCTCATAGGTTAGTACTAGGCTAACTGCCCTTGTGGGCCATTTTAAACCTAGTCAATTATCCCTTGTGAGAGTCAAACCTGCACCTTGTGCTTGTAAGGTAAGCACCTTAATCATTAGGCCACCCTCCAACCCTAAGAATCAGACCCTGCATGTAAGGTAAACACCTTAACCATTAGGCCACCCTCCCAACCCTAAGAATCAGACCCTGCACCTCACATCTGTAAGGTAAACACCATATTGAATTTGTGTGTATGGCTAGAATAATATACTGTAAGTCAGATGATAGCCCATGTCATAAAACTTCCTTCACATGTTGATCTGTATAAGCAGTATAAATCAGCTTTTTAAGTTACTTACTAGGTTCATATAAAGTTACATTTTTAGATATAGGTGGAGTTTGTTGCTGAGGTAGCGGGGACAGAGTCTTTTGGAGAGGTATCTATTTCATTGGTAGGTTCAGTTCATGTTACAGTGGAAATTTAGGTCTGAAGTACAGGTGTTTATGGTGTTGCATGTTTTGTGACTGTATAGAAGGTCACACAGGACAAGGTTATTTGAGGCCTTCTAGACTAAGCAGATACCACCCCACAAGAATCTGTAGAATATTGAGTTTAGAGATATTTTATTGCTTTGAGGCTTTCTGCATAAGAGATAGAACTTAAGTCCTTGATTTTATAGTTAAGAGGAGATAGAGTGTTTCAACTTAAATCAAGTGTTTGGTCGGGTACCTGCTGTAGGGTCTAATAAGGGAGCAGTAGGTAGGGATGACAATTTCACTGGATCTGGAGGGCACACCCTTGGTAATCAGCTGGGTTAAATAGGAGAATTTTCTAATGGAGATATATGCATGGTGGTTGATAGAGGGCTCATTGCTGACTAAGGTGTCCAGGTGTTTAATAAGTGTATTGGATTTCAGTGGGTGTCTTCTATGTGGTAGGCAGAATTTAAAAAGGGTTAGAAGTTACATTTTTTAGATGTAGATGGACTCTGTTGTGTGTGGGGGTGTCTCTTGGAGAGGTATCTATTTCATTGACACTGTGGTTGTGGCACCGTATGCTTTGGAGTCTGATGTGGGGGGTATCTCTTGGAGAGGTATCTATTTCATTGACACTGTGGTTGTGGCACCGTATGCTTTGGAGTCTGTTGTGGGGGCATGTCTCTTGGAGAGGTATCTATCTCATTGACACTGTGGTTGTGGCACCGTATGCTTTCGTCTCTGTTGTGAGGGCGTGTCTCTTGGAGAGGTGTGTATCTCATTGACACTGTGGTTGTGGCACCATATGCCTTGGAGTCTGTTGTGGGGGCGTGTCTCTTGGAGAGGTATCTATCTCATTGACACTGTGGTTGTGGCACCCTATACTTTGGAGTCTGTTGTGGGGGCGTGTCTCTTGGAGAGGTGTGCATCTCATTGACACTGTGGTTGTGGCACCATATGCTTTGGAGTCTGTTGTGGGGGGTGTCTCTTGGAGAGGTGTGTATCTCATTGACACTGTGGTTGTGGCACCATATGCTTTGGAGTCTGATGTGGGGGGGTGTCTCTTGGAGAGGTATCTATTTCATTGACACTGTGGTTGTGGCACCGTATGCTTTGGTGTCTGTTGTGGGGGCGTGCCTCTTGGAGAGGTATCTATCTCATTGACACTGTGGTTGTGGCACCATATGCTTTGGAGTCTGTTGTGGGGGGGGGTGTCTCTTGGAGAGGTGTGTATCTCATTGACACTGTGGTTGTGACACCATATGCTTTGGAGTCTGTTGTGAGGGGTGTCTCTTGGAGAGGTATCTATCTCATTGACACTGTGGTTGTGGCACCATATGCTTTGGAGTCTGTTGTGGGGGGTGTCTCTTAGAGAGATATCTATCTCACTGACACTGTGGTTGTGGCACCGTATGCTTTTACACAGTATACTTTCTTGTAGGATCCTAGAGTCATCTGGAGAGTTCATGATAGCTTCAAGTCTGCGGTCATCTACAGACTTAATTATACAGATCCCTTTACATCAGGTTGGACATTTATCAGATAGGAACAGCTCCAGTACAGACCCGTATAGAACACCACTAATAACAATAACTTTGGTGCAGAGAGCACCTCCAGATTTGATTTCTGCTTAGTTTGCTGTCTGACGGTTAAGACACAGATTTACATTTAGTTTGATTAGTTTGTCACGAATGCCTGAGTGAGTGATAGTAACAAAGGCATTGACCAGATTAAGGTATGCTGTATGACAGGTTTTGTCCTCATCCACAGCTTTAGTGCCTTTGTCAGACAACTTCAGTAAGTTATACAGCCCTACCCTTCACAAACCCAAAATTATTTTGCTGAGTGATTTAGGACTGACAATGCAACAATGTATTTGTTTATGAGACCTATAATGGCACATTCCATTATGTTGCAGGCATTGCTCATAAGGCACACTGGTCTACAGTTGCTAGGCTCAGTGGGGGAGCCACCCTTATGAAGGGTGATGACCACAGCTGTTCTCCTTACCTCTGGCAGAAAACCATTTGAGAAGCTGAGGAAACAAATTTAGAAGCTGGCTTGTGATGCATTATTTCCTGCTGATAAAGAATCACCATGGCTCGTTGTGGTGCCATAATATTTTTTTACCTCTAAGACAACCTTTAAAACTTGTTCAGACGTGTTCCCTGCGGGATGCAGACAGTTCGTTATGAAGGAGGGAAGCTGGAGTGGTGTTAGGGTGGAGAGGTTTGTGCTCAGTTTATCTGCTAATATGTTTGTTAAAGTGTCAAGGTTTGAGTGGGTGATATTGTTATAAATAAGCTCTGGGCAATGCAGGGCATTTTCCTAAGATTCCTAACACAGTAGAAAAAAATAACTTATGTCTGTCTTTGCTTATAGCAACAATTTTCAGTTCATACTTAGCCTTGAAGGATTTGATTTTATTTCTTTAATTTCTTGAGTTCAGTTTTGGAAAGTAAGATTTTCAGTTTACTCCTAAGGGTGAGGATTTTTTTCATTCTGTTGTCAGATATATTGTTTATAACAGGGGTCCACTATAGGAGGTTGTTTCTAAATCTGCCACTGTATTTTTCTAGAATCAATGCCTGTTAATGCAGATGCTGAGATAACCACAGAAGTTCTCTGCGCGGAAAGTGTTCTACAAATGCAGTAGCGATTGCCACTAGAATATCAAGGGGGTGGGGGCATGAGAACTACATTGGAGCTTTTTACTCTGGGCCTTTGCTGAAAGGGCTTTTTGACTAAACCTGGTTGGACAAACCTGGTAAGCAAAAGTTAAAAAAATAATAATAATAATAATAAAAACTAGGTCATTAGCTAGTTGTAACACATTTGCCTTAAGAGAAATCCTTCAAGGTAATGTGTTTTGTGGATATATTGGGTTGTATCCTAATTTTGAAGACCAGTGAATAATGATCAGATTTGTCCAGTAATGGGGTTACCATAGGTGTACAGCATAGTGGACCAAAGGTTTTAATAATTAAGTCAAGTAGACTTGCCCCCAACTGGTAGAAAGAGTGTACTTTTGTTGAGTGAGTTGGCATTAACAAAATCAGTGCTCAGATTTACTTACTGCAGCATGTCTTCCAGTTTACAGATGGGTAGTTGTAACCCCCTAAAATAGTAGTGCAGGTTCTATAGTGTGGGCCACAAGCCGGTTTAGATATGTTTCATGGGTATTCAGAGTCATATAAGGGGCGTTTCCAGAATACCACAGGATCTGTAACTGGTAATTACAAGGACTGGGAGGAGGAGGAGTTTTAAGTCATTATCTTGCCATATGAATTTAGATGTGAAGAAATTTCAGAGGAATATTGGTAGATAGCAAAGATGCCCTTAGTGCGTGGTCATAATGAGTGTCAAGCATTAAATCTCAGTAGATGGACTATGTTACAAATACAGTGGAATCAAACTGCAGTAATACATAGATGAGGGAATTGTTTTAGGGATAGGAATAGTCCTAGGGAAGTCAATTGCTTGTTCAGGCTTCTAGCACAAAGTAGTACCGTCTTTAATTTAAGCAGGTTTTCTTTAGCTAGGTAAGTAGACATAGCATATTGCCAGTGGGTTTGGAAAATTCTTTTTCCAGGCTAGAACAGTTCAGACCTGTTAACCATCTTCTAGGCAGACACATATTGGATCCCTTGGAATGACACACAAAACTCAGCAAATTATTGAAGTCATTTTTTTTTTTTGTATTGTGGTTCATTCTCAGTGAAAGTAAGATGGACAGGGGCAATACGTGCTGATTTTAATGTGTGCTTGAACCAGAGACCCTTGGGAACACAGGTTGAACTTGACTAGGCTTGTATGGGTCCTAAAGCCGTTAGCCTAGTAACCTCCTATGATCCTATGATCCTGTTCAAGACTAGCTCAATACTGGCCTGAGATGCTACTCATGAGAGCTCACTCAGGTCCCTTTTCTTGTAATCTGAGGATATGGTCCTCAAGTTCTTCATACTGACATGCCCAATGACCATGTTATGTGTATATTTGGGGTGAAGGGAAGTTATGTGTTGTATCACAGTACCTGAGAGGCAGCTCATAGTCCAGCTCACTGTCACTGCTTTTTAGGTCATCATAGTCCAGCTCAATGTCACTGCTTCTTTGGTCATCATAGTCCAGCTCACTGTCACCGCTTCTTAGGTCATCATAGTCCAGCTCGCTGTCACTCCTTCAAAGGTTCATAGGTTTTAAGTCTAACCATGCATCCCAAATCTCTGACAAGTTCTAGTGTAAGAAGGGGCTTGGGAGGTGAAACATTTACAAGCAGGGGCCTGGGAGATGAACCATTTACAGGCTGCCTTTGTCCATTAGAGACATAGGTGCCAAATCAGGGATGAATTTCCTGTTCCCCATCCTAGTGTCCAAGTTACACTTGAATTGGGTTAGGGAGGAACTTAGCTTCACGTGGATAGGGAGCCTGTTCCAGAGACAGGGTAGTCTCTGGATATATACCTGTCTCTCCAGCAGGTTCTATTTAAATCACAGGCATGATTTAAGTCTTTAGAATGGTAATTCTGGTGCTGTTTGTTTTGCAGATATGCAAGAGGTCCATCAGCATGGGGTCTCACAATGCTTTCTATGCTAGGCATAGATCTCCCCTCAACAGCCTATAGGAGACAGAATACAGGGAATAGGGCCTTGAGGCAGTCTGAATTGAACATGTTACTTACACTATTTATTCTTTCAGTGAGGAACCTCTGTGGCCATTCCAACTGTTGGATGTGCCTGGTTAGGTACATACCAAAAGGGACATTGTACTCAATGATAGGTCTAATGAATGCCAAATGCAGTGGAATAATGCCTTCCTTGGACTACAGCATAGAATGATTTCCTCACCAGTGTTGACATGCAATAGTCAAAGTCTAGATTACTGCCCATATATGTCCCCATTTCCTTGATTACTGTGTCAACTCTTAGGGGTGTGTTGTCAATATGATAGTTACCAGGGGTGAATAACTTCCCAAAGGATACTATTATGCATTTCTTGGCATTTAGTTTTAGTCCATGGCTCTGACACCAGTTGTTTATCTGTGTCAGCCCTTCATGGAGAGCATTTGTGTCAGTGGGCAATTCAATGACAACTCCTAATTTTCAATCATCTGCAGGTTTAGTCAGCCAGTGGCCGCATACATTGGCCTTAACTTCAGAGAAATAAATTCCAAAAAGGAACGGTCCCAGGACAGATAGCTGAGGGACTCTGCTTGTAGATGGCCTCCTTTTAGAGGTAGACCCCCCAATTCTAACTTCCTGGGTCCTGTTTGTGAGCCAGCTGGCTGTCCACTGGGTGATATAAGGATTTGTACTTAACCTCTTGAGTTTGTCACAATACCTGCATGGGGTATTGTGTCAATGTGTCCTTGCTCATTGTGGTGAGTGAAGTAACTATGTATTGTATTATGGAATCTCCTATGACTAGTACAGTTCCATGTGAAATGGTTGGCTGGTGACCCTTTTTTTGCAGATTTGTGGTGGATGGAGTTATATGTACAGAAAATACAATGTCATCTCAGAGGCCCATGAGCCATTTGTTAAGTAACTCAACATAGGAAGACTTTTTTCTGGGTGAATGTTATGGTGGCATGGGACAAGTGCAGGTAATGAAAACCTGGTTGGTACTGACAATATGTTCTGATAAGAGGTTAGATTCTAGTTTCTAGAAGGTATCTACACCTTTCAGGGGTCAAATCAGAGGGGGTCAAAACTAAGTGGCTGTCGGTAAGCATGAGGCAGTTTGTGCATTGCTTCAAGGTGCCTAATGCTAATGATGTCAGATACCTTCAGAAAATCCCCTGTGTATATGACTTTTCTACATCAGGGCAACTGGGAGCCTGCCACTAGTGTACTCAAGACATCAGTTGTTTCTATTAGCTGTCAAGCCTGCAGTATTCTTAACTATTATGTCGACAATAAATTTTGTGATTGCTCACCAGAATATAATCTTTAGTCTTCTACCATCATCTTGGTGAAAGAGATATCACAGCTAGGTTTACTATGTGCTAAGGACTTGACCATAGAGCAAAGGACTTGGTTACTTCAATTTCCAGCAATATTAAGAGCCCATATCATCTCAGCCGGGAAGATCCCCACTAGTCTTTCATTTAAAGACCTGAGCAACAAGCTCATTCATAACGGAGAGGTTTTTACAAAACTCACACATAGATCTACAGGGGTATGACATGTATCTCTTGTGTCAATTCTACCAACGATAGCTCTCACTTAGGGTATGCCCACAGAACACCAGAATGATCATCTACTTTATTTGCTTTATTTATTCTTCACTCCTGATTATTATTATTTTGTTATTGTATTGTTATTGTTATTATTATTATTATTGTTATTATTATGTTATTGTATTGTTATTATATTATGATGATGATGATTATTATTATTTTGTTATTGTATTGTTATTGTTATTATTATTATTATTGTTATTATTATGTTATTGTATTGTTATTATATGATGATGATGATGATTATTATTATTATTATTATTATTATTATTATTATTATTATTCCAGTCTGTGACATAATACCTATCCAGTATTGCTATTTAATTGTTACAAATGAAATGGGCTTAGTTTTGTAATAAATATCTATTAGCATTCCTAAACCACTCAGTTTACTTATTAATGTGCATAGTTACTATTCATGTGGCTGTATTGTTATTTTTAGTCAGTTACCTTATTCACTCAACGTGTGATGTATGATATCTGTATCAGTTTGCTATTGTTTAAGGGCCTTTTTCACAGGATTGATTCGGCTATTTTTATTGTCTCATTATTACGTTGATTTGGTTGTTTGTTAACTGCTGCAAGTAGCTGCTACTGTTGTTATTATACATTATAAGTTAAGAAAAAGTGCCGATAAAAATGTTTATAGAGCTAATAGGCTGCTAATGGAAGATGGAAAAGCAGACTCCAGACCCATGGTTGACAGAGCTTAGTTTATAGTAGGCAAGCTGATATCTTAAGTATAGATAGACATTTTTCATGGTGGAAGGCAGCTAACAGAAGGTATAATTTGTAGTATGAAAGTTTGGATTTGTAATTTATTTGGGGTGCCTAGCAGGCAGCATTCCAATTTATACACTAATTAGAAAGTGGAATAGGTTAAGTGTTTACAAGACTACAGAGTTTGTACCTTATCTAATTAAAAACAGGATAGGGTGTGAGTTTCCTGGGCTAAATGCTTGGTACAGTAAACAACACAGCAGTAGCAGTTTTCAGCAACAAGGTGGAAGTAAAGCAGAAAACACTGAGGTTGCAGCCTGAGTTCACTTAGTGTGTCTTTTGTCTAGGGATCTCACTTTTCTGTTGTTTTTGCTTAGCCATGGTGAAAGTAGACACAAGCAGGTCACAGCAAATTAAGCAGCAAAGAAAACAAAATCAACTAATCAATAACAGCACAGCATTATCCCAGAGATGGAATTTGACCAGCACAAAGCCAAATTACTTTCTCTCACATAGAAACTTAGAGGCAATGTACAGTAGTTATTTAGCTAGTAAAACTCAATGGGATTTACCTTAAACATTTTTTACCTTTTATTTGTGATTAAGGGAGTGGCAGATAAGTCCAGTAGCAAACAATTGCAGCGGGTCACCTGATGCGCAGCGCTGCGTAGTGCAGTGTGATGGAAAGCAAAGGCATGCAAGTCTTAGTAATTGAAGCAGCAAATAAAATAACAGAGAATCTAATAGTGACATTGCATTTTTCTTGGATATAATGATTTCACTCAGTACACAACCATGTTTCTTTCTCTCACAAAGCAACTTAAAAGCAAAGTACAGCAGTTTTTTTTTCAGTTAAAATATAGTGAGTTGTTTATTAAAAATCAATTCACTTGTCAGGTCTTGCTGGCAACAAATTTCTATATCAGGGTACAAGGTTTAATACCACCTCCTAACATTGTTCCTTTGCCTGGGGTAGTGACTCTTTGTATATAAGAAGTGGTCTTGCTCCTTAATGACTACCTTGTATGACAACAGAGTGATGAATCAAATGTAAAATAACCTAAGGAAAATTCAGGGTATATAATTACTTACACAGTCCTAAAAATGTCAAGATTTCATATATGTCAGGCTCATGGCTTTTATTTCTTGAACTGAAGGTCTTGTGAGATGTAAGAGACATTGATGTAGCAATGTGGAGCTTATATAAAACCTCAGCTTTGGCCGGCTAAGAACTAGCTGTATTCAACTGGACGTATAAGAGAATTTAAGTACCTTTATATGCACTTTTTTTAAAAAAAATACAGTATTTAAATTGATTTTAACTGTGTTGCAGGAATATTAACTGAACTGGAAGTTAGTCAGTGTTTGCTGAATTTTGTTATTTGCTAGTAATTACAGGGGTGGGGGTAGCCACATTCTTTGATTTCCTGTCCTTGCCTATTTAAGCGGTACAGTGTGAAATATTTTCTGCTTAAAAACCTCAGCTTTGGCCGGCTAAGAACTAGCTGTATTCAACTGGAAGTATAAGAGAATTTAAGTGCCTTTATCTGCACTTTTTTTCCAAAAATACAGTATTTAAATTGATTTTAACTGTGTTGCAAGAATATTAACTGAACTGAAAGTTAGTCAGTGTTTGCTGGATTTTGTTATTTGCTAGTAATTACAGGTGTGGGGGCAGCCACATTCTTTGATTTCCTGTCGTTGCCTATTTAAGTGTTACAGTGTGAAATATTTTCTGCTTAAAAACCTCAGCTTTGGCTGGCTAAAAACTAGCTGTATTCAACTGGACGTATAAGAGAATTTAAGTACCTTTATCTGCACTTATTTTTTCAAAAATACAGTATTTAAATTCATTTTAACTGTGTTGCAGGAATATTAACTGAACTGGAAGTTAGTCAGTGTTTGCTGAATTTTGTTATTTGCTAGTAATTACAGGTGTGGGGTAGCCACATTCTTTGATTTCCTGTCCTTGCTTATTTAAGTGGTACAGTGTGAAATATTTTCTGCTTAAAAACCTCAGCTTTAGATGGCTAAGAACTAGCTGTATTCAACTGGATGTATACGAGAATTTAAGTGCCTTTATCTGCACTTTTTTTCCAAAAATACAGTATTTAAATTGATTTTAACTGTGTTGCAGGAATATTAACTGAACTGGAAGTTAGTCAGTGTTTGCTGAAATTTGTTATTTGCTAGTAATTACATCTATGGGGGTAGCCACATTCTTTGGCTTCCTGTCCTTGCCTATTTAAGTGGTACAGTGTGAAATATTTTCTGCTTAAAAACCTCAGCTTTGGCCTGCTAAGAACTAGCTGTCTTCAACTGGACGTATAAGAGAATTTAAGTATCTTTATCTGCACTTTTTTTTTTAAAATACAGTACTTAAATTGATTTTAACTGTGTTGCAGGAATATTAACTGAACTGGAAGTTAGTCAGTGTTTGCTGAATTTTGTTATTTGCTAGTAATTACAGGTGTGGGGGTAGCCACATTCTTTGATTTCCTGTCCTTGCCTATTTAAGTGGTACAGTGTGAAATATTTTCTGCTTAAAAACCTCAGCTTTGGCCGGCTAAGAACAAGCTGTATTCAACTGGACGTATAAGAGAATTTAAGTACCTTTATCTGCACTTTTTTCAAAAATACAGTATTTAAATTGATTTTAACTGTGTTGCAGGAATATTAACTGAACTGGAAGTTAGTCAGTGTTTGCTGAATTTTGTTATTTGCTAGTAATTACAGGTGTGGGGTAGCCACATTCTTTTATTTCCTGTCCTTGCCTATTTAAGTGGTACAGTGTGAAATATTTTCTGCTTAAAAATTTCAGCTTTGGCCAGCTAAGAACTAGCTGTATTCAACTGGACGTATAAAAGAATTTAAGTACCTTTATCTGCACTTTTTTTTCCAAAAATACAGTATTTAAATTGATTTTAACTGTGTTGCAGGAATATTAACTGAACTGGAAGTTAGTCAGTGTTTGCTGAATTTTATTTGCTGGTAATTACAGGTGTGGGGGTAGCCACATTCTTTGACTTCCTGTCCTTGCCTATTTAAGTGGTACAGTGTGAAATATTTTCTGCTTAAAAACCTCAGCTTTGGCCGGCTAAGAACTAGCTGTATTCAACTGGACGTAGAAGAGAATTTAAGTACCTTTATCTGCACTTTTTTTTTCAAAAAATACAGTATTTAAA